>NC_081547.1:26508212-26549886 GCF_901000735.1 Corylus avellana
AAAAAAAATCACAAGGTGACCCACGGTTGGGTCACCTTGTGACCTTTTTTTTTCTTTTTTTTTTTTAATTAAAAGTTCAAGAGTTTAAATTGAGATGTTTCAAAGTTCAAAATATATCAAATTGCATAATAATTCAAAAGTTTAAAATGAAGTTTTTCACCTTAGCTTTAAAATTTTAATTTTTAATTTCATACCTACGTCAAACTTTTTTGCGAAATAGATACAAAAATTACTGTAAAAATATAATTATTACCATTAAATATATTTTTTAATAATAATAAAAAAAAAATCGGTGGTGGAAAGCCTTTCGTGGCTTGTGATTACCTTTATGTTAAGGGGGCGACCTTTTTTCTTTTGACGATTATTTACATTATCATTAACATGAGATCAACAAAAGTCCCAAATTTAGAATACGTCAGAATTCATGTCTCGAATTTATTAAATTGTTAAACTAAGTTCTTCAAGCCAAAATGCCCAAAATCGCACAAGGCTGTTAATGGTTCTCATTTTGTGACGTGTCATGTTTTATAGCTTCGTGCTCTTTTTTAGACCTTTTAGTTGTGTTATCTTTGACACACCATCTATTACCGCCTTAATTGGTGGTCAGTTTTCTTGGTCTTCGTGTCAAAAAATCATAGACTCGTATCATTCATTTGATACATTGCCTTTTTTCTTCTTTTTTTTTTACCTGTTTACTCAATCTAATATAGTAGTTTAGCAGCTTTTTGTTTGGGTTGTCCAACCTATTTTATAATTTATTGTTTTGTTGTTACGTACTAAAAAAAAAAAGTACGTTGAGAGTCAAAATAAACCAAACACTCTTTGGTAGTCAGCATTACTGTTAGCAAGCCTTCTCTTTGTTTGGACCGGTCTTGCTCCCATTATGGATGACATCCATTCAAGCTAACTTTCTTTGTCTTTTGGACTGCTTCTAAAATCTAAGGTCTTAAGAACAGCAGATCTCAAAGCACATGTTGTTGCCATTGTTATGAAAACATTCCCACTTACATTCATTTTAGTTTTTCTGTTAGAAGAAGAGCGGAAAAGATCCTCTTTTTTCTCTTGTAAATAATCTAAAAAAAAAAAAGAAAAGAAAAACTCCACTGGGCTGGTACGAAAATAAGCCCACTTGCCAGAAGTGCAAATATTGGGGGCCCAAAATGCCAATGCAGGCTCATAACAACAAATCTTTCTCCATCATTTTATCACTCCTTATCTATTTAGGGCTTTAACGTGTTCAGCTACAATAATTCATCACACATGGAAACTCGGCAGTGGTCATGAAATGGTCCATGCATAATGACAAATGCCCGTGTCAAGATTTTTGATGCGCTTGCTTTGGACGTCCAAGCCCAACTCAATTCCTGAGACTAAGTATCAAACAATAGCCCACGTGACATTTTCCTTTTCCCCAATTTATAATTTTGATTAATGCGATATTTTACATTTTTATTTTATAAGATTGATGTGTTAAATTTAACTAATTTTTAATTTTGTTAACATTAATCAATCTAATAGTGGGTTGAAATCATTATGTCAACATTATAAAATAATTGTTAGATAAAATATAGTTTATAGCATTGCACTTATTCATAATTTTTCTCAAGCATTTTTAAGATTTATTTCGCAACATACTCAAACAACTCAAAATACATATTACTTTCACATTTATTTTAAATAAAAAACAAACAAAAAAAACCGTCCATTACAAAGATTTACCAAACCAACTCGCAATTTGCTGTCTTCACTTGATCAACAACCTTATATGTGTTTCGAAGAGGTAGTTCAATTGGCTGGAACCATGCCTAATGAAGCGAATGTCACTAGTTCGAATCTCCCTTCCCCTTCTTATGTGGACATGTCCCAACAAAAAAAAACTTTTTTTTTTTTTTTTTTTTTTTTCTCTCTTCAGCAACCTTTTCGTTTTCCAATTATTTCCCATTTCCGACCACTTTATCATCGTTATCTTTCAATGACTCTGCTAACCTTGTAGCCAAACTCTGTTTTGCTTCTGGAGAAACACCATGCTTCCCAATAATTGACTCTAAAATTGCCTCTGAAAGCAGTTTGTTCTCTATCACTGCATTCCCAATTTCAGGCAGGGACCCATCTTTGGAGAAGCTAATCTATAGTTTAAAAGGGAAATAAAATGTGAACAATTATATTGATAGAAATGTTAATTAAATTACTACAAATTTAGAATTAAATTACCGTCAGTGATCCATTGGGTGATTGAGTAAATAATATAGAGGAGCCAGGTGGGAAAGTCTCGTCCTTAAAGACCTCTATGAACTTTTCAATGGCTTTGGCTTCTGCATCGGTGTAAATTCCGACAGATTTCCAAAAGGCGACACAATTCTCCGAGACCTTCTCCGAGTACTGTTGACCCGTCAATGGCAAGATCATTGTCACACGTGTGAACTTCTCGAAGGGGCCTACATGTAAATGGAATAACTATGTTCGCATTACAAAACTGTATTATTTATGGTAACGATGCGTAATGCTATACATTTTTTATTTTCAAAGTTAATGTGACATGATTTTTTATAATATATGATGCTAGGAAAGACCTTGTCAAGTTACACTCATAAATTCATAATATCATCACACGTGGGAACATATATTTTTAATTTTTTAAAAAGGGTTTGAATTATATTTATTATGACTTAAAAAAGAGAAATGCACTTGAGTATTTATGTGTAGCATGCATTGGAATTTACATACAATAATGTCAACTAATACCCAAAAAATAAACAAGTCATTTAGGGATATTATCAAGAGGCTCGTGTCATTCTAACATAATCTCTTTTTCGTTTCAAAAGGATCAAGATCAAATTAACTAAGGAAGATCTATTTCAGGTATTTCTACATATGTCGGGTTGGTTACAAGAATAGTATGGACATATTGGTCAATGGCCATTTGTTGGATAGTCCTTTTGACAATGTTTGACTTCACAATTTTACAGCTTGAAAACGCGTTTTTAAATAAAATTATAAGTAAATTTCTAATTTAAAAATACATTAAAATAAAAATAAAAAATCTACGTCTTCTAAACGCATGAAAAAGGTAAACACCTCGCTACGCAGGTTTGATTTTGTGCATTTCAATATCAAGAGATAAACAAAAACCAACAAAAAAAAAAAAAAATAATTCTTACACATAAAAGGACAAAGGTCAAGCCGATGCAAAAAATTTACTATAATGCTCATAACGGACAAAATAGCGGAAAACTCTGCCGGAATCCACAGCAGATTAGACTATGAAAACAGTTAGGTTAGGTCTGTTACCTGTAACGATGTCCCTGAAGAATTCCACGGACTCCGTCAGCTCCTCTCTACTCTTTCCCTTCCACTTAACGGAAAGCGAGGCCACGGCGGTATCCTCCAAGTACACACCTATCGCCGTGAACTTCACGAGCTTCCCTTGAATCTCCAATCCCCTTGCCCCTGCACCATGGATCATATATTAAATACGACCGCGAAAAGGATTAGCTGATAAAAATAAAATAAAAAATAAAAAAAAACTCCTGTGCGAACCTGCGCCGCCGAGGAACAAGGTATTGGTGGAGCCCGGAGGCTTCGCTGCCGGTGGGAACTCGTGGTTCTCGACCTGGACTCCGGTGCTGGGCAATGGCGAAACCATTTTTATGAGATGTTTACTATGGTAGGCAGCGATCGAGCGACGCGTTTTATAGAGGGAGCCCCGAGCCAGAGCCAGTGGGGTTCTGGAATTGCTGCTTGACAATTAAGGCAGGTAGAAGGGGTAGATGGGTGCACGTGCGTTGATCGAAAGGTCTCGTGAGAGGAACTGAAAACAAACAAACAAACTGAGGTTCCCGTGCACTAATGCTGTCCATAGGCCACAACTACCATCCGAAATCGCGCGGTTAAGACCATGCAAGAGAATACATCACGAAGAAACATTAAGAAATGAAAAGATTAAAACGACAGGTCATGTACTAGGACAAAGAAAGGAGGAAAGTGTTTCAAACAGGAAACGGAAACCAAACGCTAGCATGAATATGATGTCCCAACAGATTTGAGGTTCTTAAGGGGATATATAGCCGAATATGTGACAAATTAATAAACCGTTTGGAAGCCCGTATAATCCACGGGAGTGCCTGAAAAAAAATTAAATTATTTAAATAGTTGTCATGAATTCAAATTGTTATATTTTGATTCTAACTATATATGATTTCATTTGTGATACTATGACTAGGTCTCCAATTATTTTTCCTTTTTTTGGCTGTCTTAAGAACATTGTACACGTAAGAGCTAGAGATGAGATAAATATTTAGTGAAATATAAAACAGTTGGAATACTATTTTTATCCATTCATGCATATGCCTCGTTTAAATCATCTTATTTTTCATTTTCAAGAAAGAACATGAGTACTTTCCGAACTCTCTAATTTGTAAGGCATGGAAGCTTAAATGTGGGCAGACCCAAAAAGCGTTTCTAAGCCTTGAAAAGCCCGTTTCAAAAAAGTTAGGATCGTTTGGTAAAATCCTTTGAAAGGACTTTTGAGTTTGCAAACGCTAAAAACCCATTTAGTCCAAAGCTCAAATTCGAGGCTTTTGACAAAACGGACTTCCAACCAAAATGCATTATATTCCACGTCTTACACCATCTTCAATGAATCTGAGAGCTGCAAACCCTTCTACGATTTGGAGAATTGATGAGCTCGTCGCTTCTCTTCGATAGCTAGATATTGTGGTAAGTTTGATCATTCAACTGGGTTTTTTTGGGTCTTAAGACTCTCGACCGCCATTAATGTACAGATGAGCTTCTGTTGGAATGATGGGTTTTTGGGGTCATAGATAAAGAGATAAATTTTGGGGTTATTGGTTTCTTAGTACACTCTAGTTTTCTTGGAGCGATTAGAAGGGATTTATAGAGTGAGAGAGAGACGATGGTCCATTTGATTTGGGCGAGAGAAAAATTTGTGAGTGAAGGAGAGAGTTCTTGGAAAGGAAAAAACCCACTGAGAACCACAGATTTTTTTATTGCCTTGGTATTCGAAATTCCAGCAAAGAGACGTGTGCTAGAGATGGGTTTGTCAGATTAACTTTGTTTTTTTTCTGAATTTTTTATAGAATATATATATATATATATATATATTTTCTGTTGAATTGTTTTTTTGGCCCATTCATGTTCCTTTATTTGTTATACTATTATTATGGTTTTGTATTTAAAGTTAAAATATCAATAATTCTACATGTCTTTTATTATCATTTTTGTAATTAAAAACATATTTTTAGTTTTGTTACCAAATATCAATAATTTCAAAAAAAACGCTTAAGACATGCAGTTACCAAATATGTAAACAACTTTTCAATAAAAACGCTTTTGATAAAAGTTTACAGTTGATTACAAAGGTCTAACTCATATTCTACCGCGATACCAAAAACAGCTCTACATTCCACCGCGATACTAAACATACTCTAACTCACCTTGATTACAAAGGTCCTTTTAGTAATTGTCCTCAAATTCTTCAATATCGTCTCATGCGTAAGGTTCTATTATTAGTAACTTGTCTAGACTTAAACACTCATAAAAATCCTAAAATTAATTTTTAGACATTCTGCAAGTTGATCGATCGATTGTTGCTTGGGACGTTTAATTGTTCATAGGGTAGAAAGTAGAAACTTTGAAAACCCAAAAAAGTAGTACATTTAACCTACCCAGTACATTTCAAGGCTCACATACATTTATCAACATTAGAGTGGCCTAGCCACCCCTAGGTGATAGAGAGGGGGCACTCTACCACCTTAGTTTTTTTCTTTAAGTTCTTTTATTAGGTGTCCAGCTGATGTGACATTTTGTACGAAGGGTGGCGGCCATAAATAAAATAAGCTTTTCCACAATTGATCGAGAAAGATTAGCACAAATTAAATAATTAAAGGAATGGAAGCTAACAAGGGGAAGGGAAAATGTTAAAAGAATAGTAGTTGTTTTACTCCTATTTAATAAGGAGTTGTACTCTCATTGAGAGGAACCGGTTGGTTAAAAGTTGGTTAATACCCCTCTAGTATAACTAATTAGATATTATTCAATTTAAATGAAAGGAAGAGAATCCTAATTAAAGTTTCCTTATCCACTCCATTGTTGGTCAGTAGAATAAGCATTTAATATTGCATTAAGGAGTATTCCACTCCATTTCGTGCCAGGCAAGTGGTTCTCTATTTAGGCAGTATTAATTATTACAAATCCCATAAGGATAATCTGTGATGCAAAAGTTAATTCTCAAACCTAGTATTTGGGTATAGAGTTTTCTTCTAAATTAGGTTAGAGGAATTACCTCCAACTCAATCTATAAAAATGATGTGTCATTTGAATATGTGATGGACAAAAATTTCGTCAAAGCCAGTCTTAATAAAATATCCTTCAACTCATTTAAAATAGTACAAGTGTCTATAAACATTTAAAAGATACATTAAATTATTAACGTCATTAATATTAGTTTACTAACTTAAACTAAATTTAATGTGTCTTTTAAATGTTTATAGACACTTGGTACTATTTTAAATGGGTTTGAGGATATTTCCTCCAGACTTATTGGGAGAAAATTTATGTTCATATGTGATATGCACATGTTTTTTTAGTAGTAGGATCAAAGTTTGAATAAATTTTATTAAAAACTCATATGCATCTCACATATTATTAAAAAAAGAGACACATGTCATTTTTATAGACTAAGTTAGATGAAATCTCTCCGACCTAGCTTTGAGGAAAATTCTGTCCAATGTTTGTAGGCTTAGGAACCTCATATTTCTTACCACTAATTCGTTCGATTAGCAAAATAGGTTGGAATTAGAAGTTGAATCCAACTTCTCTTTTTCGATTGATAGGCGTACTGGTTCAGTTACGAATTCTCATAACAAAAAAATGAAGCTCTAGATTGAATTTTTTTAAAAAAATTTTTTAGGAAAGGGGATGAAAAACAACAACCAAAAAAAAAAAAAAAAAAAAAAAAAAATTACAAATGAGGATCCTTGAAATTCCTAATCCTAAGAGAAGAAAGAAAAGGAGAATCGTCGGGAATGCTTCCAAATACTGAGTGCAAAGTGGCTCATTTAGCAACCGAGTGTACCCGAGAATTGACACATCTAGAGACATTTGAAGCGGTCCAAAAGAAAAAATAAAAGAGTTAGAGGTGACTATCTTTGATAATAGGAACACACGGCCAATCGGTGAAGATGTAACATTGACTGAGAACTAAAATGGTGGAAAGGGAATCACCTTCAATCTAGACAGAGGAGCAACCATGAAAGAGGGCAAGCCAGACACCAAGAAGAGCAGCAGAAGCTTCACCAAGGGAGGAATCTAAAAATTTAAGTGCATCCCAGTGGAGCTTCACCATTTAAGTGCATCCCAATAATCAAACTACTACATCTGGTTGATTGCAGCAATTGTTTTCTTGTTGCAATAATTTGATTACTGATTGAAGAATGAAAAGTGCCGGCCCAAACTAGCTGAGGTTTAGGTAGGGACAAATTTTTTTTTTAATTTATTTTTTTAAAAAGAAGACTTTTTTTGGGGTAAAAATTAATTTTGGAAGGCCTTTCTCATAAAAGAACATAACATTTAGAGGAATTTTTATAATTTTGGATGACTACTGCCCTGAGCATATGGGTGATTTGCCCCTGGATATGACAACATTTTATTGGTCTTATGTGGTTTTTTATACATAAAATTCCGTTAAGATTTTAAGTAGTAAATGAAAAAAAGTATCAAATTGATAAATTGGAAAAATAAGTGTATTAGTTTTGTCACTTTTTAAAATTCATGTAGTTTTTTCTGATGAAGAACAAACCAATTACGTATTTATTTAATCCTTGTGTTTATTTGGCATTGTATTAACTATTAACTTTATTAAGAAGTTTGTCGGGATCTCTCCACTTCCCTCTCTATGAAAGTTAATTTTGCCAATTAAAAAGATAATAAATGATGATATGATTAAATTTTTAATAATTTAATTATTTGAAGAATTTAAAAAAGTGAATTCAAATATCGGAAAGAGCTGAAATAGAAAACTCTAGGTTATTTAAGTGGACTGGTAGTTAGGCAGTTGGGCAATTTTGGCCCGAGTTAAACCCACCCGGCCATTCACAAGAGACAAGACCATAAAAACGACGCCGCTTCAGCACCCAAACTCGCCCATTCCACGCTTGACTCGCTCGCTCACCGCTTCCCCTCTATCATCCCAAATCGTCCAAAAACTATCTCACACTTCCCAATTTCCCCTTCTAAACCCTCCCAGAACACCTTTCATACTCGATCTTTATCTTTCTCTCTCACTTTATCATACTCTTCGTCTTCTTCTCCTTCCTTCTTTGAGAATTTCCAATCTGTCGGTGATTTTCCTAGACGCTTTGGAAAATGTCGTGGCTGAGATCTGCGGTGAGCAAGGCCGTGGAGGTGGGGAACAAGAACAACCTCACCCGCACCGTCAAGAACTACGCCGACACCGTCGTCCACCACGCCGGCCAAGCCGTCTCTGAAGGCGCCAAACTCCTTCAGGATCGCATTGTATAGTTCCTTAACATTTCTCTATTGCTTTTGCTTTTATTGCATTTTTTTTTCTTTCGCTATAGCTTGTATTTGGACTTTTGAGGATGTTAGTTCGGATTACCGTTTGTATGTTACTCTTCTGCTGTCAGATATGGTACAATAATCTCTATCGCGTGCTTTATAGTTACGTACTTTATGCTAACATTAGCTGGAATTGCTTTTTTATTGCATTTTTTTTAAAAAAAAAAAAAAAAAAAAAATTGAAATTCTGTTAGTTTAAATTCATCATGTGTGCGTAAGGCGCTCCAAGTATACGTTAAAAAAATCTAGTTAGAAGGAGCAAAGAGAACAAAGAACTCATGATAACTAATCTCTAAAAGAAAAAAACAGAAGCAACTGTCCATAGATACCGTGTAGAAAAATAAAGCCTTAATCTCTTCCAACGTCCTTTCACGATCTTCAATACTTTTTTCATTTTTTTCCATTCATATACACCACAACAAACATGATTAGGAAGTTAATGAATAGCATTAACCATGTGAAAGCACGATTGTTGTTTTCGGGTTCATTGTAATTCAATAGAAAGTGTTTAAGGTTATTTGTGATTCACTTGGGAATTTAATGTGATCCTATATTAAGTAAAGGGAGAGATAGGGAGAAGCTTTGCTATACATAATGTTTGCTTTTGCGTTTGGGGATTAAAATCAAGAGATTTGATGAGAATTGCTGGTATAAGTTGCTCGGGAGGGAGGAATAAGAGCACGTGATGGATTTTACTCCAGCAAAAAGAATTTGTGTTGTGATTTTGAAATAACATCTTACACTTAATCATTTCAAATCCTCGAATTAGTAAGGCTTAAATATTTCAATTAGTTTCTTCGATACAAATGAATTTTTACTTTTAATATTTCATTCAAGCCATTTAATTTAAACCCGGAAAAACAAAATCCTTCTCTGTAAATATTTCCATCCAAATGAACCGTATTTAAATCCACATATGTGGTTTTTGAAGTTAATGGCTATACTTCTCATTTTGTGATGATTATTTGGCACAAACAACAAATAAAAACATCATTTGTTTTCTTGTTTGTACAATGTATCTGAATTTGTTAAGTTGCATGCATATGCAGGGGGCCCGGAATTTTAGGAGTGTTAAGCAGACCATTAAGAGATTGGAAGAAGCTGCTGTTTCTTGTAGGGGCACTGAAAGAGTTCAGTTACTGAGAAGATGGTTGGTTGTGCTTAAAGAGATTGAAAAATTATCTGGAGCTACCCTTGAAGATAAAGAAAAGACCCTTGAGCAATATCTTGGTTCAGATGAAGGAAAGGATAGCCCAAAAAGACCATCTATGGTGGGTAAACCTTTTTTCTTCTCTCCTTTTGGAATCTTAAAATGCTAGTATTTTAATAATATTATAAGCAGTTCCAGTTTCTCTTTTCTTCATAATTGGGCCTAGTGTGTGTGTGTATATATATATTATAAGTAATCGAAATACCTTTAAAAGCGTAAGACGCTCTTAGATACATAGAAAGTATACAAGAGAAGCCACCTAACTAGGAGGGGTAAAAAGAATAAGAAAATAATGATAACTAATCACCAAAGGAGAACACAAAAGCAGTTGTCTAAAGATACAATGTGTTGAAAATAGGTAGTGGAAGCTTTTAATTAAAGGGAAGCAACTTTCCCGCTTTAAAATAGGCGGCCATTACCAATTACTGTTAGTGTTTTTTAGTTTTATTCATAAAATTAAAACCTTTAATAGATTCACCGATTCAGAAATTCGGTTGCAATCAATTGTTTATTTTAACAGATTACCATTTATTTGCATAGTAGTTTAAGTAAATCCTCATGTTCATTGGTTTTCTTAGGCAGATGATCACTTCGTATCATGTTATTGCACATTGTCCAAGTCTTAAAGGCTCACTGCATGAATGCTATATTGCAAGTTGGACTGTAATTATGTGTGTGTAGCAGTTGGTAATCTGAATGTGATGGGTGTTATTTTGTTTAAGCTGATTGTATCTAATTTTTTTTTTTCAAATCTTCTCTTATAGGTTCTGTATTATGACTCTGATGTTGGGGGTGATCCAATGAGTTTCCGTGACGTTTTTCTTAAAAGTCAGGCTTTGGAGGGCATAACACTGTCCATGGTACATCAAACTAACTTTAGTCATTTATATAGATTTATTTTGAAATGTATTTAAGATTAGTGGATAGTAGTAACCTCAGTATCTTGTATATACTTATCAAAAACTTCAGTATCATGCATATACTATATACAGGGATGGAACTAGAAAGTTAATTTTAGGGGGGCCAGACTGTAGTAAAATGTTTTGAAGGGCCAAAGTAAAAAACCAGGACCTAAAATTTTTGGTTCATTAAACTGCATACATCAAATTATAGAAATACACACAGTAATTATCGATCTGTAAGTAGATTTGGATTATGAATTTCGGAAGCCTCCAATATCCTAGGCTATATTCCATTTTAGGCTTTACTTAAAAATGATTAGATAAATTTACAAGGACATTTCTATGCTAATATTTTTTGTTAGATGAGCTGGTGATTTGTCTTTAAATGTTCTGTGATTATGGTATATCTAGCAAGTTGGTGGAAAATTTTATAATGCAGCTAGGATGCCGGTTATGTCTTATGCTTGGCAGTCAAGAATTAGATGTTTACGAAATAGCTCAAGTGTTTGGCTAAGTTGGCACTTCATATGTGCATATGGAAATTTGATGAAGTCTGGTCATGTTCATGGAGGACAATCAGTGCATGATGGTGCTATTATCTGCGGAGTTAAAAAATTCACTAAAAAATTGACATTGCCGATTGCCCACTCAAAACATTAAAATATTGATTTAATTGGATCTTCACATTGTCCTAACATAGTTTGATACTTTCAGGATTTTTTATTGTCTGACTATATATTGAATTAAAGTAACTTTTTGCTTAGGTATCAGGATTCATTACATAGTATGTCATTTTTTTTTTTTTTTTTGATGTCGGGGAACCTCTCCAATGTAGGGCCCTTCGGACCCATCCCTGTAGAGTAAACCCTGGTCCCATGCACAGTATTTGTCATTTTTCACAAGCCTATATGAAAGTTTATTATTATTATTATTATTATTTTAAACTTGATGGACAATGCTCACTTGACCTTTCATATCAACATGATTCTAAAAGAATCTTTTGTGTTTGGTAGTTGCTGAACATAGAGGTTAACCGTAAGTTAATGCTTTTCTATACCGCAGATTCTTGAAGCACCAATTGAGGAGGAAGTTTCTCTGCTTCTGGAGATGTTTGGGTGTGTCCTCTCACTATTGCTGCTGTACCAAATGATGGATTGGGAACTGGAAGTGCTTACATTTAATTAATATATACTGGAATGAAAATAACTTTTTTTTTCTTTCTTTCTTTTTTGTAAATGATGCAAAACTTTTATCCTCTTGGTGTTGTAGAATCTTTGATCAATTAGATTTTAAGATGATGATGGGATGTTTTTGTTTTATCTTCCAATTTGTCTGCTTTGTGGGGGTTTATTCTGGTCTTTAGAGGTAAATGTAAAATAGGTTGTTAGTATTCTTTACTTGTGTTCACCCTGAATCAGATCTGAATATTTTCTATAATATTATCACCTGTAGGCTGTGTCTTACTGGAGGAAAAGAAGTTCATAATGCAATAGTGAGCAGTATACAGGATCTGGCAAAAGCTTTTTCAAGCTATGAAGATGAAGTACTGGTAAAGACATAGCAACAAACATGCAAATTAGAAGAAACCACCCTTTTAATTTTAATTGCTTTATATGGGGAGCCCCTCTAAACCCAAACCTCTATTGTTTACATAACTTAAAAGGAATATCTAGATGGCTGTTTCCATGAGATTTTCTTTTTCTCCTTGTGCTTTTTAGCAAAAATTTACAGATTGTTCACGAGTGTACTTTGCATTCAGGTGAAGCGGGAGGAATTGCTTCAATTTGCACAAGGTGCCATTACGGGATTGAAACTTAATGCTGATCTTGGAAGGTGCGTAAGAAATAAGAATCTGATAGTATTTATCCTTCCAAGTTCATTTGGCTTCGAGGAGTCAACCTGGGCATTTATGAGTTGCAGATGTTTGTTATGCTTGCTGTGTTGAAATGATTGTTCAAAATTTCACCTCATTCCTGTGTTTACTCATGGGTCTCATTGGTAGTGATGATATTTTCATTATTCGGCTTGCAATGTATTATTTCATTTCATTCAGAGAAATATTGATTTTCATATTTAACCAAGTTCTTTACCTTTTGTTTTAGCAATCAAGTTTTTTACCCTTAAATCATTGATTTTACAGTGATTAGCTCTTTTTCTTGGTTACAGTTCACATTCTATAGTTATTAAGTAACAAAGATACCCACACGGGATTCGAAGTATAAGATCTTCCCATGTCAATTTCTATAAACCTGGATATGTCGTAGTCATGGTAATGCTTTCTATAAGTCCTGCTTGCATGCATGTTGACAGACATCTGCCTGGCTTAAGGGAACTTGTCGATTATATGTTAAGTAGAAGTATAAAGCACTGTCTGTCCTTAGTGCCACCTGCTGCTAGTTAAGCATGCACTTGGTCCTTGTTTTGGTGGTAGAAAGGTGTGGTGAACTGGGGGTGGTTGGGAAAGGTTTCAGGTATGAACCTTGCATAGCAAGAAAAAGAAGATGACAGTTATTTAGGGTAGTCTAGTAGGATTGCCTTGTTATCCTACACTTATTAATACTGTGCAGGATTTGGAAATGACTTCCATATTAGGCCTTTTTCTCAAGCTCGTACTGGGGGCTAAGGTGAGCGGAATGACAAAGGGATTCTCTTGCTTGGCTCTGCACTCGTAACAAGAAATTTGGTTGTTACTCATGCACCAATCAACGTGGCTTTTCTCTATGTATAAGCTTATGGTTTACTTGTGTCATATATGCCAAGAATGCTGGTGAATAATTGCATTGGATCTTGTTTCATTGTCTGTTTGCAAGAGAGTTAAGGTCTTTGATTTCCTTCCACTTTATCGAAGGGCATTTGGTGCTTCGAAATTCAGGGATGAAGATGATTTTAAGTTGAATTCTGAAAAGTCTAAAGTAAGAAGGTGGACCCGGAAATGGCACCTGTGTGTATGCCATGAAGCCTATATGAGGACAGAACAGCTCAGTTGCAGAAACTGTTTTGCCTCTTCCCCAGCAAAATCTGATTTCCTTTCAAGATTTTTGCTGCTGTTGCAATAGTTATTCTTTTTCCACTCATCAGAATTGTTCTTTTCAAGTCTTGGGTCTCTGGTAGCATATTGGGGGCTCATGTCTCTTGGGTTGCACCCCCCTTGGTGCTCTTTTAATGAATTACATAATTGAAAAAGAAAAAGAAAACAAGAAGAAAATTAACACGTTGTTCTTAACTCTTTTATTTAATTTACAGAATGGATGCCGAAGCCATTGGTCTCAAGAGAAAGCTTGATGAAATTGCAGCTTCCCAGAAGCCTTCAGATGAAGGCCTTGAAAAAGCATCGGAAGAAACAACTTTAGCAACAATAGAGGTAGATTGGTTTTTGTGAATCGGCAAATACAACTGAATAGAAAATTAACGCGACTGTGATGATTTTATTTAAAAGCAGACAATCAAATAGTTGCAAAGGCATGACA
Organism: Corylus avellana; assembly: GCF_901000735.1. Taxonomy (NCBI): domain Eukaryota; kingdom Viridiplantae; phylum Streptophyta; class Magnoliopsida; order Fagales; family Betulaceae; genus Corylus; species Corylus avellana. Next base: position 26,522,387 of record NC_081547.1, read on the forward strand.
TACTTACATTTGTTCCTTCTTGATTTCTAATTCTTTTAGTCTTATTTTTAACTTAATTTTTTTTGTTTAAATTTCATTACCCTATGTGAAAGTAATATATCATGCGGATTCAAATATTCTGTGCATAAAGTGTATTCTGGACCCAGTTCTCTCTTTCTTTCTTGATGCTGATATTAATAGTTTTTCTGGAAAGCAAATAAATTTTCTACTAACACTTGCACATGTTTGGTTGTCCCATGTTTGTGGCAGGCTTTGAAAGAAGCACTTGCGCAAATTCGAGTTTGTTCCAGATTGGAAGGACTTTTACTGAAAAAGAAATTTCTAAACAATGGAGACACCCAAGAGGTTCATGCTCAGAAGGTATGGTTCTCTCTCTCTGTTGGGTCATTGCTTGGTTACATTTCTAAAGCATAGCTCATCTTGTTGGTATCTTGCTTCAGTTGTATGGGTACAGTTTGGGTTACGATTTATGGGAGTGTATATGAGTCTCTATTTTGGCATTATTCCCCTGTGATGCCATGCTGCAATTCCCAAGAATTATATATGGAGACATCTATATATACAGGGTGTGAATTTACTAGGTTATACACTTTTTAGTCCATATGCGTCTGTAGGAGCATATGAAGTAGAACAAGATGATGAAACTAGGAATTCTTTTTTTTTTTTTTTGACATGTCCACACAAGGGAAGGGAAAGGGGGAATTCGAACTAGTGACCTCCGCTTCAGGAGGCGTGGTCCACAGCCGATTGAGCTACCCCTTGGGGACGAAACTAGGAATTCTATGATAAGGGGCATGTTTCACGAGTAGTATGAAGGCCAATGATTTACTATCTGATAGTAATGCTCAACACTTTTTTTTTAATAAGTAATCACATATTCATTAAAAAGTGCAAAGGTACAACTCAAGTACACGTGAAGTATATAAGAGACTTAGCTAAAAGAAAAAAAAAAAAAAAACTGAAAAAACAATATGCCATTGCTGAAAGGGAAAAGTCTCTGACAAACTCATAGCACACTGTCTGGATGTTAGTGCTGAAGGGAGAAGTCTGACAAAAACCACAGCGCACAGACTTATTCCAGGCATAGGTCATCTCTCTATTAAATATTAGTGTGATATACACTCATCAATTCTGCACTCATGGTTTCGTTTATCTGACATAAGCTTAGTTACTTGCAAATATTTACGTGCAACACTTATTCAAAATCAAGGTGTGACACCTATCTACATCTCCAGAAACCATTGCTTGGATTTATCTTTTCTGATGGCTCCAATTCAAGACTAGCATAATAGAGCATATCTTATGTGTTTTTTTTTTTTTTGGGTGCTAATTCCTTGGCTTTAATTTGTGTAACTTGCTTTTTCCCTTCTTTCTTGTTCTTTGTGGTGATCTCTGAATCATTAGATTGTTTATGTATTTTGAGTGGCATTTTTATAGTTTCAACTGAGTGCACTTAATTCATTTCTCTTTTATTGTTACATGTATCAATCAGCAAATGCCAAGTTTCCGTTAAGGCTCTCAGTGCTACTGTCACCACTATTATCTTGTTTCTATGGGCAGGTTGATAAGTTAAAGGTCTTATCAGAATCTCTTTCTAGCTCTGCTGCAAAAGCTGAAAAACGAATTTCAGATCATAGGTATAAATCAAATTACTTTCTTAAACATTTTGGGTTATATGAATGTTACTGTACTTTAGAGCTAGAAGCTGTTTATTGGTTTACCAAGATTTCTAAGGCTTCCATGTTATTACCTGCACCCAAAAGCATGGTGTTTCCTTTTACGGTTCCAACAACCCTTACGAAGATATGAGTTGTGCCTGGCTCCTTACATTGGTAATTGTTAATAAATTAAGTCAGTCCCCAGGGGTTTTGGTAGGATAATCTCTTGTTCCATTGTCTCTAGTTACTTTACAATTGGAGTATCTTGTCACTATTTATCCATTATGATGCTAATTTACCTCATTAATCTCTGTTAGTCTGTCCTCTAGTCTTGGAATATAGGATTACTAGCTATAGGCTGATTTGGGAATTGGTCAACTACAACCCAACTAGTTCATAAAAATATTATCTTTATGTGCAGTTTTTAAAGTATTTTTGTGTAGAAGTAGTTTAATAATGTAGAATATGAGATTAAACTATTTGAAAATTATTGATTCTTATTAGGTGGGTATACGAAGTGGCCCTGCCTTGAAGGGGTTCCTCGTCATAAAAAAAAAAATGATTCTTATTATTGGAACTCTATTGAAATAATCAAATTATGGCATACTATGTGGATTGGTGTTGAAGATGCACGAATTGCCCAACCACTTCAATTGGAAATATAATGCAACCTTAAGAACAACCAAATATGAGTTTTCTAGTGAATGGTTTCCCCTTAATTTGCCTGAAAATTTGGATATCTATGGAGTATTAACTGTTTGGGTCTGAATCTCTAGCCTTTTCCAATGATTTAGTGAAATTATTTTGTCTGTTTTCTAGTATATAGTAATAATAACATGTTGCAACTCCTGTAGAAACATTACTAAAAGTCTACCTTGGTGGGACTAGGTCCTCTTGAAATAAAAAGGAAAATAAAATCAAACTGGAATCATGGTGGGATTTCCCATGAAATCCTAACTATACCAGGACAGAAACAGGATGCCATGCAAACTGGAACCTCTTTACAATCACACATCACTAATGTGTAGTTGATCACTTGTATATAATGAATGGCAAGTGCTTTACACTGAATCCACTGTTGCTTTTTGATGTTAGTTTTTGAAATATTCTCTCTTTTCTTATTGGCAGATTGCAAAAAGAGGAGGCACTAAAAGTTCGTGTGACCAAAGCAAGTGAAGTTGGTGAAAGAGAAAAGGTAATATGCTTCCACGGCAATCCATTTTTCTTGTCATGTACCAGTGAACTTTTAGTAGATAAGAAAAGGACACCATTTTCTTGTAGTTTTATGTAGGAATGTGAAAATTGGGTCTCATGATTTTTTTTTCCTCCTGAAGAAGGCTTGGAATTTTTGCATTTACTTTCAATTATGTGTCCATAGTAGATTTATATGGTAGTTATGGACAGTTATAGCAAGGTCTGCTAAGGGCCATCGATCTTTTAATTGTATATAATTCTAATGGGACTTGATTAGATGTCACTTGGTTTTGAAATGTTTCACACTTAATGCTACTGCATGAACATGTAGAAACTAGGGATAATATGAAGATTCATTTGAAAGTAACAGGAGTAAAGCTTCCTTTGTGGTTGATAATCTTCCTAGCCTTTCTGGTATACATGTGGTACAAAGGCCATACTTGCTACAAGCATGTAGTTTGTGTATTTGCTATTCCCATTTGTTGCAGGAGAAAAACTTTGAACTTTTGTTTCATCAATCTATTTCCAGACATTAGCAGCTGAGATAGCAGAATTCGAAAGACAGAGAGACGATCTTGAAGCCGAATTGAAAAAGGTTTCTCTTCTTCTGTCTTCTTCTCTCTCTCTCTCTCTCTCTCTCTAATGTTGAAACTAAAATTTACAATTATGAAGAGACACTTTCTTATCACATTTGATTCGTATCACACATGTAATTCCATCTTTCCTTACCTGTTCCAATATTTGAAGACTACTTATGTCACTGATGATGCTGCCTAAGTGAATATTACTCCACCAAAAAATTTTTGGGGTATGAGAATAATGTTTTCAGAGTTGATGTCATTTGCCACATACTGATATCAGAATTTCTTACTCCATTGAGTAACCTTGAGGCTATCTTGCATTCTATGCATTGTGGCTCTTACTTTTCAGCTGGCATTAGATTCCTGATGCTACACATGAGCCACTTTGGAGATTAATTCTCAAAGTGGTTCCTGTCACCTCAACTGTCTACTTGTTAACCTCCTTTTCTGTACTTCTTCATACGATCATAAATTTTTAATATGCTTGGTTTTTTTTTTTTTTTTGTATAACAAATACCAACTCTTTTGTTATGAGAAACTTGTGTACACATTCCAATTAATACTCACCCTTCCAATAACGGAATGTCATATAGCAGGTGGCATTCCAGTTGTTTAGAAAATATTAATGGCTAAAAGCGTCAAAGAATTAATACTATTATCCACATGAATTAGTGGCTATAATCTGCCTTGTAACCCTGATTGTGGGGGTAATTATTCCAATGGTGCTTACGGGTTACAAACATTGCGTTTTGCTCTTGTTAGTTGGGTACCATTGGGCCCCTTTTTTTTTCCTAGTTTATTTCAAGTGATTTGTTTATACTTGAATTTGTTTTCTTTGATCTCTATATGCCACAAGGATAGGGGTTAGCTAAAAGGTACTTAAAATATCAATTTTTTTATTTATTATGATATAGCTTATAGCATTTTGTGTACTTGATGGTTTCAACTGAACCATGGGAATGATGTAGTTGGAAAAACCTCTGACATTGTTAAGGCCTAAAACTTGTGTCAAAGTCATGATTCTGTAATAGTGTCCTCTGAGTATATTAGATTCAATGAAGTTGACAGTTGTGTGCCAGTTTCCCGAAGTTTTTTAATAAACCTTCTTGTGTGCCATTTGACTTGCCCCTCATAGATACTGAATATTTTAACACTGGTGCATGTGGTGTAGGTTAATATCTCCTTGGCTGCTGCTAATGCACGTCTTCGCAATGCCAGAGAAGAGAGGGACCAGTTTGAGGAAGCTAACAATCAGATTGTTGCACACTTGAAAACAAAGGTTTGAATTCTTCTTTCCTAGTGTCTTTCCAATTTTTGAAAAATATATTTAATATTGATCATATTTATTGTCTAGTGCATGGTTACTGGCTCCTCTTCTCATTCAAATACCTGAAATATCTTGTCGAAATTGTTGATAGGAAGAAGAGCTTTCCAAATCCATAGCCTCATCTAGGGTGGAAGCAGATGTTCTTACTACGTGGATTAATTTTCTGGAAGATACTTGGGTTCTTCAATGCTCGTATACGGAAATTAAGGAGAAGCAGGTCAAGTATGTACCTTGATCGAGTGTTCTTGAGTAGTTCTCATCAGTGATTTTTTCTTTTAAGCATTTTGGGGGTACATATTTTGAAATCCTCTAACCGAGAAAAGGATAAATGTTATGACTTTTGCTCCCTAGTCTTTTCTTATGTGTCGTGCATTGTAACTTAGTGTTGCGTCTTTGCATATCCAAGTGATGAATTGGAGAGGCATGAGGATTATTTTGTGAAGTTGGCCATTCATCTCCTTTCTAATTACAAGGTATATATTATATTCTTTTTATTAAAGATTTGTTCCTGCAATGGAACCTAAAGTTGTGGATAAAGTTGTAAGCTCTTCCCCCACCCCCTGGTGCTTATCCCACCATGTACCCCTTGTGCAGAAAGAGTTGGGGCCTTCTATCATCCGTATTAGGAAATTTGTGGAGAACCTAAAGATTTTGAGTGAGGGGTAAGTCTTTTGTTTAACTGAAATGGTTCTGACCTTTGGTAACCCAGTTTTTAATTTCTTTTTACCTGATGAGACAGGTCAGAGAAGGCATCAACTTTGGATAATGAGGATTCAAAAGTATTAAACCCAAGGAAAAATCTTGAGGAGGAATATTTGGATTATGAAGCCAAGGTACGGATCTCCTATATCTATAGTCATTTTTACAATAGTAAAGCTTTCTTTAGAGATTCTCTTCAACTGTATAGAGATTTACCCTTTTTTCCACCTGTGGTTCTCCGTGAAGGAATGCAATGAGGAGAAGAAATGATAAGACCTAGTATATGTGTATCTTGATTTTTTTTTCTTTACATGTTTCAGATCATTACCACCTTCAGTGTAGTGGATAACATGAAGGAGCAGTTTTATGCTCAGCAAGGGAAAATTTCCAGGTTTGATATTCTGGCTATAACCTCACCTGTTTTTTTGTTGCTTTATGATTTTTTTTTAGGTCACCACTTTTCCTCAAAATGGATTACTTGTCTTCTCTTGATCCAGGAAAGATGATCCTAAAATCAAGGAGCTTTTTGATGACATTGAAAAGTTAAGAGCAGAATTTGAGCTTATTGAGAGACCAAGTTTAGAAATGGAGACTCCAACCCCAAAGGCTGAAACTCAATCTAGCGAGAAGCCACAGAACACTCCATCTCCTCCAATTCCGGTTACCGAGACACTAAAAGCCGATGAGATAGATGAGCAGCCAAAGTCACCTGCAAACAAGGCAGAGCACGTGCTAGACGCCGAAGCAGAACTGGCAAAATTGGAGTCAGAGTTCGGGAAGGTTGGTCCAGACTACTCTGCTGAGGAGATTGGTGGCTGGGAGTTTGATGAGCTCGAAAGAGAATTAAGAGCTGGTGATTCACCGACCAGCAAATGAACCATTAGCTCTGGCTACATGGTTATCACTTATCCACATGTAAGTACGATGTGAATTTGTCATTTACATTCTGACCTCCTTGAAGCTGCGTTTTAGATCTCAAGCTTCTCTTTGTAACTTGTTTGTAATATTATATGCAGTTCAATTTTTTCATTCTTCTGTAAATTCTCAAAACTTGTATCTTGTAATAAGGAATGAATTAAACAAATAAAGGGAACCTTCAACAATTTTAGGGGCCATTGCTGCTCTGCTTGCATCATAGGTGCAACATTACGTAAAATGGGTCAGTTAACGTTATTCACAGCATCCCTTTTCTAAAGTAGGCAAGGGCTCTGAAATATCTCACTCTGTTCTCGAGGCTTCCAACTTTTTGCGTGGAGAATGTGGCCAAAATTGTCTCTTGTACAAGGTGGGATGAAATGACCCTTCATTGTTGAAGGAAACATGCGGCAAACGTGTGGTTGTTAATGTTGATTTTATTGAAAAGGTTTCCTGATATAGAAGTTGGAATTTGTTTCATCTTTGAAGAGCATCATCATTGTACAGGGCTTGATGTGCTTTCGGCACAAGGGTACAGGTGCTAGTGGGCTGGGAACCCTCACACCGGAAATCGCTTCAAAAGGCAGTTTGTAAATTGACTACCAAAAGACACTGCTCGGAACTGTTAGGTTCTATTCCAACTCTCTTCTTCGTTGGTGCCGGTCCGATACCCAGCAGCCGAGTCCCTACACTTGAGCCAGCGAGCCATTCAAAAGGTTTCCCAATATAGAAGTTCCAAGTTGTTTTATCTTTGAAGAGCGTCATCATTGTACAGGACCTTATGTGCTTTCAGCACAAGGGTACAGAAGCTAGTGGGCTGGGAACCCCCGCACCCGAAATCCCTTCAAAAGGCAGTGTGTAAATTGACTACCAAAAAGACATTGCTCGGTACTGTTTTAGGTTCTGTTTTGCAGCTCTCTTCTTCGTTAGTGTTGGTTGGATACCCGGCACTGGAGCCCCTATACTCGAACCAGCTGTGAGGCTCAAATTACCCTTGTATCCTTCTTTTCTGAGTGGTGGGTCATTCGGATGGATACATGTATGGCTATCTTTTGCTTGTATTTTTCTCTGTTTTGTAGGAAGAATTTATCCCATTGCACCTAGACTGATGACCCATGTGTGGTGCTGTATATGTTTCCAAGGAGGTAACGTTTAGGTGTACCAACTACGTAACATTCTGATATCGGTATATCATACAATGGCTAAACATTATTGCCTATTGAACCATGTACTTGGTCAGCATAGGCTAAAAGCTTGTACCTAAACTATACACACTCCGATGCTTTGACGTCTCTTTTTCTGAAGACCAATTCGGTCTTTGGTTTATTTGGTTTGTTAGACAATGAATTACGTGGTTCGGTCTTTGAACCATTATTGCTTTGGCTTTCCCCTCGATCACCTCGGACAGAAAAATATGATCTGCTACTATTGAGAACAGTCTTTCCTCCATTCCGACCTCTTCTTCTTGTGGTGCAAGACTTCCATGAAATAATAGTACTAGTTGATGTCTTTTCTTGTGTATGCATGGGAACAATACAGCTATAACAAAATGTCTCGATTTTGGGATCCCTATGGCATTGCTAGTGGTTAAAAGAGACGATACTTAAACGTGAGGAGTGTATTAAAAGATGAAGGGGAAGAAAAAAAAAATCTCGAGCTACGCAGGCAATAGGCATCCATCCAGAATTTCCTTCCCCACCATGGATTGTCGGATCATGTGTTGGTCCTTTTTGAGGGCAACAACTCTCCCTCTCTCTCTCCCTCTCATTATTGTGTCGTCTTTGAGCAAGTGAAGAAAATATATATTGCTTTAGAAAAAACTATGAAAATCTAAAAAGATGTAGACAAAAAAAATTACTCTGAAAAACTTTTAAAAAGAAGAAAAGATATTTGCCAACAGACCAAGAAAGTTACTTGAGCAAATGCATTTGTTAATTGCGTGATAAAAAAAAAAAACCCAGGAATCCAGTGAAAGTGATAAAAGCAGGCGAAGTATAAAGTCATTTCTTAGTTCTAAGTATTATTCTATTGGATGGCGGACCTCTTTCCATTTTATTTCATTTCTTATGGTGCAGAGATGAGAGAGAGAGATACTACTATATTATGAGAAGAAAGCCATGTTTTAAGCTACAAGCTAGTTCGAAATTTGAATATGACTGATAGGGACTTGGAGAGTTTTGCATAAAAAGCCAGATATATATATATATATATATATATATATATATATATATATTAGTTTTCAGGTACATGCTCTTAATCTATGATATCTACTTGACTAAGTTAGTTTAATATCCGTACATTATCTTAATTAGTATTTGATTATTTAAATCACAAACAAATATAAAAATCTATGGGCATCTCCTGCCTCACAATCAGAAGATTTCAGATTACAATCTTAAGTATTTAGTGTGCTCTCTCCTATAAAAACACATAATATGAAAAATGAAAGAAACAGAGAAAGACGCAAATATTAAGGTGGTTCGGCATATAGTTTACATCCACACACTAAAGTCTCAATAGGCTACATATTTCCTTGATTTATAATTTGAATACATTGCTCTATTTATAAAGCTTTACATATGATTTGAAATATTTCAAATACAATCATATCCCTTAAATCAAAGTTAATAAATATTATCTCAATCTCTTGATTTAGGGAATACAAATCAATATTTATCACCAAGGATTTATATCCTTAACACCTCTCATATGTGTTCCTCCTTGATAAGCCAAAAATCTAGGACCCAAAAGAAGAGAAGTACTGGTTAAAAAAAAAAAAAACACCAAATACTACAATGTTTCTCACAAAAAACAAAATGAATGAGTACAAAAGAGACAAATATCAAACATAGGAAAAAAATTAGTATGTTCAATTCAGTCTATTAAACTGACATGTATTTTTAGAACATGTGATTCTCACGTGCATTTTTAGTAGAGCATGTGATTCATTCTTATATGCATGCACATATTAAGACACATGTCAACTTAATAGACTGGGTTTTTCTAACCCAATTTGAAATAAAACTGTCCATAAATTTTTGTTAAGAACGAAGAGTCGAGTACAATTAAACTGCTTGAAGTACACACACAAAAACCCCTAAAAAGCCACAACCAAAAAAAAAAAAAAAAAAAAAAAAATCAGTCACAAAATGATTTCAAGTATATAAATTATTGAGAGGAGCCCAATAGCTCTACATTCAATTTGCTTCCATCCACATGCCCTAGCCTTTCTTGTTACACCCATCCAAATTATCACAACAAGTGGGTCTATTAAACATGGAATTTTCATAATTATATGAAAACATTATTCGGAAATTAATTTAACACAGTTAAATTTGTCTACACAAACCCCAACCCAAGACAAAAGTGTTAATTAGTTGAATTATCAACTCCATCTTTCTGAATAGCTGATAATCATATCAAAGAAATGGGTGCTAAAAAAAAAAAGAAAAAGAAAAACCCCGTTTAAATGCGCGTTCTTGACAAATTGGTATACACCGGGTTACGTCAAATATCTCTTTAAAATACAATGGAGCCCTCTTCTTATCACAATTTTACCTCTTTGTGCAGCAGAGAATCTGAATGGCATATGGTCCCTACAAATAATCAATGTCCTGATGATGCCATGCCAACACAGTGCTTTGCAAGGAACCTGAGCCCATGACCAAGTTACTATAATAGTGAATTATTCACTGTTTAAAATCCCATTACTGGTTCTCTTTTAACTCCTTTAAAATAAAACTTTATTAAAAAAAAAAAAAAAAAGGCACTCCTACCATTTATTAATTATAAATAAATATAAGTGAAGAAAAGGAATGAGCCACAACAAAAGAGAAATGTGTAGACATGGGTCAGTGTTGGACATTAGCTAGAAAAATCCCATATTGTGTCTGGATTTTATATTTGGAAGTATTCCAAGAATATTTACCAAAAGTTTTTGACAATTCCCTCCAGTTTATTTCTTTCTGCAACTTGCAGGCTTCCCCACTTTTAAAGGGTGCAGTCCCTCACAATATTGCTCAGTGCCCATAAGCTGCTTCATTGAGAGAGAGAGAGAGAGGGAAATCTTAAGAGTACCAAATGGCAGAGAAGCTGGTATCATGTGATCATGCAGATGATGACTACATAGACATGGAAGTGAGCTCATTCTCCAGCTTACTTTGCCATTCTATAAGCTCCCCTCCACACCCCAGAGAGTTTGAGTTCCAAATGTCTTCCATTTCTCAAGAAAGAGAGCCTACAACTTCCCCAGCTGACGAGCTCTTCTACAAAGGAAAGCTCCTCCCTCTTCACCTCCCCCCACGCTTGCAAATGGTAGAAAAACTCCTGCAAAACTCCAACCCTCCTGCTTGCGACACAAGAAAAGACATCTTTGAAGAATTCTACAGCACCCCTTTAGCCACAACCGCCACAACAACACCCATTTCTAGCACCACCCCATTTGAGTCCTGCAATGTCTCCCCCTCAGAATCTTGCCGTGTCAGCAGAGAACTGAACGCGGATGACTACTTCTCCGAGTGTTCGACCGAAGTCCTCAGTGGCTTCATTGGTGATCAAAACCCAAAAAAATCTTGGACCAAAAAGCTCAAGCACTCCTCTCTTGGTTTAAAGCTCAAGGCTTCCAGGGCTTATCTCAAATCTCTCTTCAGTAAATCCGGTTGCTCCCATGATTCCTGCACAGCCGCCACCAACGGAGCAGATGAAAAGAAGATTAACCCATTTCGACAAATTCAGAAAGACAAATGCTCAACGTCATCAAGCATCATCAGGAGCACTGATAAAGAAAAGAATGCTGACGAGAATGGTGTTGGTCACCACAGGAGATCATTCTCGGTGGTAATCAAACGCCATTCGACAAAGAAGTCTTCTTCGTCTTCTTCTAATTCATTGTCATCCGCCTCTTCTTCATCTTCAAGCTCCAACAACTCAAATGGGTTTCACGAGTTGCAGTTTCTCAAGAGATGTAGCAGCTCAAGTTCTGACATTGAGATATCCATTCAAGGAGCCATTGCTCATTGCAAGCAATCTCAGCAGCGGTTCCATTCCAGAAAGACTGTAAGCGAAGTTGGGTTTTACTCGTTGTCAACTTCCAGGATTTCAGTTCGTGAAGATCAAGAAAGGCCAGACCTTTGCAGAGGTTGAGAGAGAGAGAGAGAGAGAAGGGAAAAGTACAGAGTTAATTTTAATCGGTTAATTAATGTTTTCTCTTTTGTTCTTTCATAGTTTTGCTAATGGATATGCTCTTTGAAATATCTAGATCGACCAGAACATCCTGCGGGAGTTTGTGAAACGTACAATAAAATTGATCTCTTCCTCAAACTAAAGTTACAGCGAGTATAAACGAATGATGTTCTTCATTAGATCAAAACAATTCCACTTTGGTGCGTGGGATTCAACAATGTTAGTTGATTGATATAATATTTCTTGTTTTCACATCTTCTTTAGCGTTAGGAATCATTTTCTAAGACAAGTTTTGAGTTGTTTTACTCGTTGATTTTTGGCACTACGTACTGCAATTCACAGTACTTCCACCAAGCATAAAAACGACAGACTATAATAAGGAGCAAAGCATAAGAACAAGAAATCAATAAAATATCTATTTTTGTCCACCTTTTGCTCCAATTCTTCACGTTTCCTGTAAAAATCTGGTATCGGGATTTTATATCTTTGTTGCTTGTGACATAAGCTATCTGAGTATAGGCTCTATGTATTTACCTTCATTTTTTTCTTTTTTTCCTGAGCTATATAGTGATCACCTTGCTTAATTAACTTAATTTATGAGGACGTGGATCGGATTTAACTGTTCATAGTGATGAATTATGAATACAATCTTTTTTCAAAATAATTAAGTAGCAAAAAATAAAAAGAAGCGAACTATCATTTTGCACCACTTACAGGTTCAATTGCGGTTATTCTGTTGTGGTTATAAAATACAAAATTTCAAAGTAAAAATAAGGAGAAATTACTTATTTAGTCCTTTGGATTTATAGCTGTATCAAACTGATATTTAAGATATCAAAAGTACCAAATTGATATATGAGATAAGTTATTTATCCTAAGTTCTCCGTACCGTCTATTGTTTGACAAAAGTTATTAGATGTACACGTTGATCCACATCACAACTAATCACCGATTAACACATGGCATGGTTGATGACTATACCTATTGTAAAATGGTAGTTTTACCCTATATATATATATAAAGAAGATGTTTCCTCTCACATTCTCACTAGTTGAGGGGTGGTCCACCACCTTTCATGAGGACAATCAACCTCTCCTAAGGAGACTTCCCCTCATAGAAAGTCATTTAATTGCTCCTCACTAGTGAAACCCCCTTGGAGAGGGGCAATTGCCTGCCCCTTAGAGAGTGGCAATTGACTGCCCCTCATTTGTTGATGGGGTTTTCCCTCACTGTACAAGAAGCAATCAACTGCCCCACTCCGAGGGAAGGTTGTCCTTCATCAAGTGAAGGGTGGTCGACCGATCCCATGTGAGGAGAGGTCGTCTCTCTCCAAGTGATGAGCGCTCAACTGCTTCTTCTTTTTTTATTATTATTCTTGTTATTTTATTTTAAGGGTAAAACTATAATTTTATAATAGGTTAAGCATTAATCAGATCACTTGTCAATCGATGACTAGTTATGACGTGAATTCACATGTGCATTTAATGCTTTCCGTCAAATAGCTGACAGCATGGATCACTTTGAACCCAATGATTAATTTGGTACTTTTAATACCCTATGGGTCATTTTGGTACAACTACAAACCCTAGGAACTAAATAAGTAATTTTTCTTAAAAATAAAATGAAATCCCAAACCAAGAGTCCATGATTTTTGCCGACATGATTCAAGTACTCCCTATATAGTTTCAATGATTAGGAGAAAGGAAAAAGAACATTATATATGAGTGATGGGCATGAGTCTTTCAACCCGTCTCATCTCTTCCACAAGCTGACATGGTTTCCTTGGAATATATATATATATATATATATATACTAGAAATAAGTAATTTTTCCTAAAAATAAAATGAAATCCCAAACCAAGAGTCCATGATTTTTGCCGACATGATTCAAGTACTCCCTATATAGTTTCAATGATTAGGAGAAAGGAAAAAGAACATTATATATGAGTGATGGGCATGAGTCTTTCAACCCGTCTCATCTCTCCTTCCACAAGCTGACATGGTTTCCTTGGAATATGTTATATATATATATACTAGAAATAAGTAATTTTTCCTAAAAATAAAATGAAATCCCAAACCAAGAGTCCATGATTTTTGCCGACATGATTCAAGTACTCCCTATATAGTTTCAATGATTAGGAGAAAGGAAAAAGAACATTATATATGAGTGATGGGCATGAGTCTTTCAACCCGTCTCATCTCTTCCACAAGCTGACATGGTTTCCTTGGAATATATATATATATATAAACTAATAAACTACATAAAGATAAGGATGATTAGGTTCCAGCAAGTTATCAATTAACGGAATTAATCATGACTGTAATACTAGAAAGCCCACCTGCCCACCTCTCAAAGGCAACGAAGAGACACCTGCATTTCTTAAATATATGTTATTGGTAACATCATAGAAAAAAAACATTCTTTTACAAAGTTTTAGAAAACTGCTCAAAACGTGGAAAAAAGTGTTAGGGTTAAGCCCCCCATACACGCACGGGTGCACTAAGCACACCAACAAAGTTGAGCAAAGGGAAGAAAGAAAGAAAAATAAATAACAAAAAAGTATACTAAGAAAGAGGAAATCTTCATTTGCAGACAAACAGTCTTTCAGGAGGCTCTTTTCCCTTACCTAGTGGGTGTACTGGAACCTTAAACTAAGTAAACATGTCAGCCAGAATTTTGACAGGATTAAAGCCAAAGGAAAGCAATGAAAATGCCCATTTGATGTTGTTGAGCACTAAGGGGAAACCCCTTTCCCCCACCCAGCTTCTACGGATATATATATATACACGGGTAGAAAGAAGGAAAAGGCAGAGGCCTCAGGCTCACATATATATGTATACCTACTTGGCGGGATACCTAATTACTTCAGCTTCTCCTTTTGTTATTTGAATTTTAAAAAAGGACGGAAATTTCTTATAAATTGAGTTGACAGAATTCTTTTAATTCAATCTCCAAAAGTGACATGTATTTCTTAGTATGTGAGAAGTATATAATTTTTTAATAGCATGTATCAGAGCCAAAGGTCCTGAGATCGAACCTTGTCTCCATCAATTTATTCCATATTTAAATTAAATATTTCACGTGTTGAGCCTTACTTATTAAAAGAGAGTTTAAGCCCACACGTGAGGGTGAGTGTTAAAGTATTAATTAAGTGATTAAATTTACATCTTCTTATCAGCTTAAACTTTTGAGACAACTGATAATTTAATACTTTTCACATGCTTTTTTGATAGGATTAGTAAAAAAAAAAAAAAGTAATTTTCATATGTTTAAATGACACGTTACATTTAGACACTTGACGAATTTGTTAAGAAATTTCTTTCATTTTCAAAGCAACCCCGAAAAATAGAACCCAAAAGGGTTTTTTTTTTTTTTTTTGACATGTCCACGCAATGGAAGGGAGAAAGGAGAAAGGAGATTTGAATTAATGACCTCCACTTCATAAGACGCAGTTCACAACTGATTGAGTTATCTCTTGGGGACCCAAAAGGTTATGGTCATTAGCATATACATCCGAAATCCGAATGGCCTTTGAGGATTATGGAATTGTATACAGCTAATATTCCACCTCATAATTGATTACCTTGGTACTTGCATTTGACAATTACATAATTTTTACCTTTGTGCTTCACTAAAGATCAGTCATCGGGACTTCAAGAAAACAGCTTATAGATATGTAATTTAGACCACAGAATTGATCCTCTATACTTGCCTCTCTACTTGCCTGGAGCATTACTAATATAAAGAAAATTAGGAGTGACAAATTTCTCCGTGTACAGTTTATAAATTATCTAGATATTTTATAAATCTTTATTTTATTTCTTTGGAAAAACTCTACCACTCTGGAAAAGTGTCACTGATTTTGTAATGTTAACTTCGAGTCCAAAATTATATTTAACTACTCACACTCTCACATGTATTGTTCAAATTTCCATTGAAGATTATAGCACGATAATAAAACCAAATAATATGGTGCTTGCAAAATAATATAAGATTATACCATAAATAAGCCTAAGGCCAATAAATAAAAGGGCCACCTCACAAAAAGGTCAACTCCATATAAAGGTCCTAAAAATTTAGGAATACAATGCATAATCAATAACTCACAATTTCTACTTGGGTCCACGTCGAAAGAAGTGTGACATAAGGAAGGGTAAAACTCACAAAAAGATGTATGACCTTCACAACCTAACAAACCCCCTCTTTATTCAACCATAATAGGCACTCTAGATAAAGGTACTCTCTCTTTATCTAGACTATTTTTTCATTATTGACTCTTTGATTCAAGGATACTTAGATTTTACATGACCCTAGCTCACAACCCCAATCCAAACCTAACACCCCCAAACTAGGGGTAGCAAAATTTTTTAATTTTTAATTTTTAATTTAATTTAATTTTTTTTTTTTTTTTTTTCGAATTTGAATCATATCAAGACACGAATATAGAACTATATAGACTAACTTTAACCCAACTCATTTAGTTAAACGGGTCAAACACCTCAACCCTAATTTTTTTATTGAAATCGTGTCAAGTTTACAAATCATATTAAAAATTGCCAACCTCAAATGCCGCCAGTAACATTTGAGTCAAGTCAAAATATGAGTATAAGACTATAAGTCTACTTTAATTCAACCCATTTAATTAAATTGGTTAAATCCTTCAACCCTAACACACTAATTTTCTAGCCAATGTCCATTGGAAAGTAAAGGCAGTTCCAACCGTAAATATGCAGCCTGTACAGACGACTGAGATCTTTGGGTCCATGGTTAAGAGTCCATCCCCAGTTTCTCTCTAATATTACAAGTAAAGAGATTATATCATTTGGAGTATTGGACCGAAAGAAAAGAAGAAAAATCAAATACATAAACGTGCACAGGAATTTAATGGCAGAGCTATAATTGTTTCTTATCAAGTCCAAAGCTACTCTTAAAAGGCACACCGAACACTTACGTACTCGTTCAGCATGCATTTCACAATCTCTATAATCATCAAAGGGCAAAGATCGGATCGACTGCTGAGTTGGAGTAATCAGAGTGATGCCCGGAGTTGGATCCGCTCCTCTTCTCCCTCTTCCTTATTGAACGATTCCTCTTTGACCTCACCACATAATAAGTCATAGTACCAAGAACCCCAGCCATTATCACTCCCCCAACAGCAGTAACCAAATCTGCAGCCCACTCGTGCTTCTTGCCAACCACTATATAAGAGGACGCCATAAATGCCACCGAAGTGCACACGGAAGCCAACCACATCAACTTGTTTATTATCTCCACTACTCGTTTTTCCGCTTTTGTCTCACCTCTAACCAGCGTAATTTGAACAACCACAACAGCCAAGGATGTAAAAAGTGCGATGGCGTTGAAGATGAAGAAGATTTTGAAAGAAGCACTGCTCACCACCACAGCCGATCCATCGTCATGATCCCCGCCAGGCACAGTAAAAATAGCTGCAAAGGCGACCGTAGCAAAGAGTACAGCCACCACAGTCACTGAGTTGGTGGCATTGTTGATCCCCTCTCGGTGAAGTTTTCTGAGCTCTTTTGAAATATTATGAACATTTTTGTTAGTTTTCCTTGTTTGTTCAAGCTGGATATGAACATCTTTCTTAATTTGAGTCACAGTTTTCCTCAATTCATCCCTTGGCTGGTTCAGTTCATTAGCTCTGAGAGCACCATAATTATGAAGACACTCCTTTATCTCTGTGGATTCTTCAGAAAGGGGAAGATCTATAGCTATGTCTAAAGCTGTTTTGTGCTCTCTGGTCAGTGCATTAACATTGGTGTCCGGAAGGGATAGCAACTCAGTTACTATCTGCAAGGAGAATAGGAAACATCAATTCTAGGCAAAAATTTCCCCCCTACATCTATGTGTACACTTCAAATTATAGGAAGCATGTACAAATGGAAGATGCAATCAAATGAGTAATCTGTATGCCTAGAGAGGAGGGGAGAGAGATGCATGATGATATAATTTATAAACTTGTCATATGTAGAAAACCATGCAGAAGTCAGATAATTTTAGTCTAATATATGGCCAATTGGTGTGGCTTGCTTTGCTCATGTTGTTAGTACAAATGCAGAATAGTGAATTCAAATATGGAGGAAATAGCTTTAAGAAAAATAAACATGATATGTAAACAGAACAAACTAATACATAATTTTTTCCTGGAGCAGTGCTAAAATATGAGGAAAGCACTAATAGTAGAGGACTTGAGCAGGATGAAATTTTCATGTTTCAGGGAATCAATGAAAGAAATGATGACAAGGTGAGATGTATTCATTTACAGGAGACTAGCGAATAAGAAGCAGAAGTACATCACAGAGAGATGTTAATTGGATAGTTGGAATGAGAAAATACAAGCTAGACACCTGCAGGGATCAAGAGTGCCAGCATTGAAAGACACGGTGTGCCAATTGAAATATTCATTCAGGCAGATGAAGTTAAGTTTTAGTTAAGCAAGTAACCTCCCCCCTCCAACCCGTAAAAGCAAATTTTATTTTAAGAACTGAAAAACCTTTAAACACAAAATGTGAATTAAAGCCATTGACTAATATTTGTAACATTCAAAAGATATGTGAACAGTTGAACCTTTCAAAGGATACATATTTAAACAAAAAGTGCAGGATAAGCCAAGATATGGTACCTCTACTCGCTTTTTCCTTGTGGCTACATGTAATGCTGTGTTACCCTTTTTATCTGGAAGCATAACAATAGCAGCATCAGCGTCGAGAAGTGATTTGACCACCTCACAGCTCTGCCCTTTTACAGCCATATGCAATGCAGTCTGCCCTTTCTTGTCAGTCCTTCGTGCTAACTGTGGATCTTTGCTCAGTAATGATTTTATAATGTCAACATGCCCCTGTCGAGCAGCCAAATGCAATGCATTTTTCCCATTGGATCGAGGGATCTCCAGCAAACTACAATCCTTTGACAGCAGTTCATTCACTACTTCTGTATGGCCTCTTGTAGCTGCAGATATAAGAGGAGTCGCACCTGCTGGGCCAATTGTTTTGCTGAGCCCAGGGTCATGATCTAGAAGCACCTTGACAATGGCTGTGACAGAAGAATCATCATGAGTGCACCGTCTATTATGGAAAATAGAAAAATTTCAACTGGATGCATATCTTACACAAGTTGTCACTATAACATTCAATTCTTTATTGCAATGTTCATACTTTGATGATTTTGAGCAGATGAAATGGAAACTTATCATCTTGAAGATTGAAAAAGGGACCAGGGATAAAGCAATAAAACCAACAACTGGAAACCCAGTAGTACAGGGGAGAGTTGCCACTAGAAATGACACTTCATCCCACATTCCTTTTTGATAAATAATAATCTCTTCACAAAGTATATAAGCCTAATACTGAAAAGCCAGAGATCACAACTTCTGTTACTGCTAACTTTTGTGGTAAGGTGTCAATTAGAATATTTCTCTTCCATAAAATTGATTTTATTTAAAATTTATGCTTTATACATTCTGAAATTTGATATCAATCCTTAAAGACGCATTCAAGGAAGGATGACTGCAGAGACATCCTTTTCCTCCTGCAAAGAACCTCGTAGTTCATCAAGTTGTAAGCTAAATCTCTTGATTGCAATAAAAAAAGAGCTCAACCGTCAATACCTTATATAAGCCCTTCGTACAATTTTTCCATATGAAATCAATTTTCTTCTTGTTACAATCTTTACCATGATTCAGACTAAAATAGCCATATTCAAATTTATAAAGCCCACAATCAAAACAAGAAAAACTACTTGATCAATTACCATTGTGCCCTTGACTTGCAGCTATATGCAATGGATCGAACCCAGACTGGTTCTTCATCGTGAGAGTCTCTTTACTCGAATACTTCAACAATTCCTTCACAATATCAAGGTACCCCTTCTCGGCAGCCTTATACAGTGCTGTCTCTTGCAACTCATTGACCTCATTCACAACCGCAGCCTGGACCTCGGCGACCTCCGTGTCGAATTCTGCGCCACTCAGAGTTCCCACCATCTGCGAATCGATATCGTGGAGCACCTGCTTCACCGCGGCCAGATCCCCGCGCTGTGCCGCCAAGTGCAGCTCGGTGTCGTTGTGCCGCCCCGTCACCTGCTTCACGTACTTCTTCTTCCCCGCCTGATCAATCCGCTTACCGGAATTGGACAGGACCAGAGCCGGAGCTGTCGACGACGGAGACGGCGTCGGTGACGGCTCAGCGAGAGGATTTAGACTTCGCGGTGGAGCCACCACTCCCTTCTCTAAGTCCCTCTCAACTCCTACTCATTCAATTACATCCAAGATCAATCTCTCATGCATATCACAAGTCAAAAATACCTAACAACTTTCTTTAGCTCCGTTTCTTTTGTTTCAGAGGAAAAAATCAGTTTAATTTACATATTCTCTAAGTTAAATCATTGATAAGAAATCTTTTCCAGGGAAACATTTTCCCACGAACCCAACAGAGCAGCTATAATATGCAGCAACAAGAATAATCGGTCCGGATGGATCGCCAAAATAATCGAAGTAATTGAAGCAAAGGACTGAGATAAGGGAAAGAGAGAGAGAGTACCTTCTTCGATCGGTGACGACGCCATGATTGAATTGGAAGCGAAAGTGGAAGGAACCTAAGAGTTCATGCAAAGTGAGAGAGAGAGAGAGAGAGAGAGAGGGAGAGGAAACACGAGGTGAGAAATTTAGAAGGGGAAGGATAAAAAAAGTAGACAAAAGGGTACAGGTAGGAAAGTGCAGGGAAGGAGAAGATTGTCGTCACCTGAAAAACTGGTCCCCACTTCATCACTCCAAGTCTGTAACACCATGGCTGCGCTGAAAATATTTCTTTTGTCAAAATTTATTTTCTGTTAAAATAAACGTAACTATTTAAATAGTTGGAAAAATATTTGCTGCGGTTAAAATTTGTATTCTCTCTCTTTTCTTTTCATTTTTTATTTAAAAGAAATATATTAATAATGAAATGTTATGGGTCAGTATTCTTTTCATATTTGGCTCGTCTCATCTTACAGATCAATAATTAGATTTGTAAACTTATATGAACATCAAATAAGTCAATAGTAGACCCCACAAATCTAATAGTTGATCTAATGAATTTATAAGAAAATATGTGTCAAGAGAAGTGGTAGGGAGCCATATAAATGAATCTAGAAAAATTTTCAAACTGACGTGGCAGACCATGAGTGGCAGACAAAAAAGAGAAAATTGTATTTTTTTAAAAAATAAGCTAGAATCTGATAAAAACTGCATATTTTGTTCATAAATGCGTCTTCTTTTTGTTGTCTTTTTTCTCTACAAAAAATATGATGTGGCATCTTGCTACATGGACTTTTATTGGTAAAATGTGGAGTTTTTATTAGATTCTAGCATTTTTTTAAAAAAAAAAAAAATTAAAAACCCTTGCCACATAGTTTGAAAATTTTTCTAGATTCATTTGTTTGGCTCTCTAGTACTTCTCAATTCTCATGTATCAAATATGAAAAACTTATTGACCTCTAGCATTTATCATTAATAAACAACTTAAATCTAAAACACTTTTAAAAATATAGAAAATAAAAATCTTCCAAAATTGATTAACAAATAGAATCATTAATAACAAAATAATTAATTACTGTGCCGGGTGTAATTTCTTAAGGGGATTCAACCAAAAAAAAAAAAAAAACGAAATTATTACTGAAGAATTATTTTTGAGCAAAGTTTTCATTCGAATTAGAGCGGAAGAAGTTTCTCAAATTCAATTCATATAAGTGTATGTGTTTCTTAAACAGGTAAGACTTCCATTTTTTTTTTATTAATAAAATTAACAAGTTGGAAGAAATTCTATTAAAAAAATACTTAAGAACTATTAAAAGAAATATATGATTCTTA
The DNA here is from genome assembly GCF_901000735.1 of Corylus avellana. Classification (NCBI taxonomy): domain Eukaryota; kingdom Viridiplantae; phylum Streptophyta; class Magnoliopsida; order Fagales; family Betulaceae; genus Corylus; species Corylus avellana. Next base: position 26,543,807 of record NC_081547.1, read on the forward strand.
CAAAAGGGATACATGACAAATTTTTAAGCTGAGTTAGAAGAACTTTCATTCAAGGTGAGGTGGAACTAAATATCTTTATTAGACCCTTTAAAATTAAATTACTATGTCCATATATATATATAAACAAGGATTTATAAGGCATTTTGAAACAAAGATTTATTACATGGTCAAATCACATAAATCTGTTTAACAAATTTTCCAGTAAATAAATGCAAACATCAAACTTGAAAGATCATAATTTTTGCTTCTCTCTTTAGTTTAGAGGGAGAAGCTCAAAATGATAAGGAAAACTTCTTGGCCTGAAAAGATAAGGATTTATAAGGCTTTATTAAGGCATTTGAAACAGTGGGTCAACTTCTTGGCCTACTTCAAATGCAAAGCTTTTTTGGTATTTAGATCAAGACCTAAAGGGCCAAGTAATTCTTTGGCCCATTTCTTATTTATTGTTTTTATTTTCTGCATTGTATTTTTATTTTGGTTTATTATTGGAGAGTCCACTTCTTTTTCCTCCTTTTTTTTTTTTTTTTTTTTTGGTAATCCCCTGAAAGATCTTAATACTTTTATCATGTTCAGGAATTAATTAAGTAATGAAAGAGAAAAGAAAAGAAGAAAAAAAAAGTATATTAATTTCGGGCATCTCCAATAATCAAGCGCTCCTCCCGGTAATAAATAATGAGAAACCACCGAAGTCGTTTATGTACAGCGCAGTTGACTCCCCAAGTCTCCAGCTTCAGCGCTTCACAAAGATACAGTGTGCGAAAAGAACACGGGGTCTTTTAAGTCTTTTGACCCATAGCGTAATTCAGATGCAACTTTTGCTTTCCACGTCGAATGTCTACCTAATGTTGACCCTTTCAAAGGAAAGATCTGCAACATTTCCTAAGTGTGAACATGGTGAATGGAATACTGAGGGGCGATTTCTTTTCTCTTATGGATTTTTTTCTCATTTTTTAAGTTATTAAAATTATTATTGAATCCGTACACCTATATGAGTACTATACGTAGCCCTTATAGATTCAATGGTAATTAAAAAAAAAAAAAAATAGAAAGACGAGAAAATGACCATGAGATAATGTATAGCATGTCTAAGTGGGCTTTTTTTTATTTTTTTTTATTTTTAATTAATTAATTTTTAAATTTTTTTTTTCTAATTATTTTTATTTTTTTATTTTTTTATGAATCATGTCTAAGGGGGTTATATTGCATATCTTTTTAGTGTAACATTCAATGAGAAATGATTAATTTTCTTCCATGGTCCTTCTCACACTTTTATATCTTTTAAAATCACAATTAGATCTATGGATCCATATGGATCTCATAGATAGACTTCACAAGTCCAATGATAATTTTGAAACTTAGAAAAATGCAAGAAGTATATCACTGACTTAACAGATTATGTTAGTGCGCATTGACTTAAACAAAACACGTGTCACAATTTTATTAACTTTTAGGTCAAACTCTCGGAATCTGTTAAGTCAATAAACAAAATTTGACTGTATGGAGTAAATAGTATTTTTGACATGGATCAATATCATTTACGTTCATTTTAATATCACATGGAGTTAATTGCAAATCAAGTAAATTACAATGACTGATTTTGCATTTTTTTTTTTTAATATAGACTCATGTATTAAATGAGCCGAACACGTATAAGCTCGGCTCGTATAACTTCATTTTTTTAATTATTTTTAAATCAGTAATAATAACATGCTAAGTATTTAAAACTACATAAATGATTTTTCTTCCTGATGTAATAGATATAATTGGGTTTATGTTTATATATGCATATGTGTATAGATAGTATGAAATAAACATTGCGACTTAATTGCAAGTTGCAACGCTTGAAAAAAGGTCAAATTGTAACATGTCATTTTGAATAATTAACATTTTCATTCCTAAAAACAGCTTAATTAACATTTTCATTCCTAAAAACAGCTTAATTACATTTTGATAACTAAAAATAGTTTATATTGCTCAAGTGCCATCCATCTGTCAATTTTAGTCATATTCTCCATCTCCTTTAGTGGAGAATGATACGTTAAAGCCCTTTAACTCAGAATTGATGGGCACGCCCACGGTGGTACACCCCTTTAAGAATTGGTGCATGCCGCTATCTGCGACGAGCGCACGGTATTCTTTAGTAAAAGGTGAAAGAAAACTTCGCTCTGTGCTCATCGCACGGCTCCCTAAGTTCTATCCTATCCACGTGCTTTGCTTTCTAGCAAGTGGACGGGCTGGAGCTTCGCTTATTTCTTCCGTGTGGGACTCGAATTAGTTTAATTCCTTTAAACTTCCTCCATATATTTCGTAGTTCTTTCTTTTTTCATGCTCACTCTTTAGCATCAAACCAGCTTTTCCTCTACTGCAGCCCCAACTCATTGTCTCTCATCTACTATTTGACCTATTTGTGGGTGCATTTTTTTGCTCTTCCATTGAAGAATCCCGCCAATCCTGTGTCCCCCAGTCTTCAGATAAGTTTCTCTAGCTGTATGACCAGCCCTTGTTCCAAACTGGGGTCGTGGGTTTGGTCAGGCAGATTCTGTGTGTGGAGAATATTTCAACATCTTGTTGAGCTGGATGTAGTTCATATTGGTCCCATTTTAGCATATTGGCTAAGCCAAAATAATTTTAGAGCACTCACATAGCCACATCAGCTTTTCTAATTTTCAATTCAAATTTAAGGAGATAAACTACTTTTTGCTTTCTTATTTAAAAGCACTCTAATGGTTCCATATTGTTCTTAATACCATCTGTTAGGGATAAAATATGCCCACCTAATTATGTTTATTTACAATTTTGTTATTGTCCATTCATATGGTGACACGTGTCGCCATTGGGTTATTAAAGGAGAAAGGCCCTTTCTCCTTATCTGGACTTTCTCTCTCCCGATCTCCCACTCCAAGAGACTCTTTGGAGGACTTCTCCTCCATCATGCACACATCTCCCTCTCTCCCATGGCTACTCTCCATGAGACACTCCTTTATCTTTCTCCCTTTCACATATCACACTTCACACACACTGATCATTGAGTATTTGGGGCATATCATAACTGTTTATTTTTATCCGTATACAAGACATTAACTTGAGCGTTGGAGGGTCTTCGGTGCCCCAACCGGAGACCCCTAACCGTGCTTTTATTTTGCAGAAACATCATAGATGTACAAGAACTCAACTCAAAGCTTGATTATGAAAAAAATATTGCAGATTAGTAACACTGTAGACCAAAAATTGCTCCAACACCATCTTTTTTTTTTTTTTTTTTTATGATTTCTTTATTCTTTCTTTTCTAACGGTCACTTTTTTTAAAGATCATATTTTCCAACGGCTATATTCTTAAATAATCATATTCTTTGTATAAATAGAGCCATGCATTGTAAATTCAATATATAATTAAATGCTAATTAACAACAAAATTAGCAGCGGAATGAATAATTATATAAATACCTCTAGCTATGCTTTGCTCAAGCCAATTGAAGAATAGCTTCACAGAAACAAAATCTGAAAAAATAAAAAATATTGAGAGGTTCTTCTGATCTATGCCTACCAGTGAGTGCCAATTGATGGAATACACATGCCTTATTTATAGGTAGGTCAGGGGACCCTCAATTAGAGCTGTTACCTTAATTATTCCTCCCATCAAGGAATAAAAATCAAATCAATACAGCTAATTGATTCCACAAAATAAAATCTTTAATGAAATCAAATACTTGTTCCACAAGAATTAAATCAGTGATTTAATTCAGAATATTTGATTGAAATCAAATACTTGTTCCACAAGAATTAAATCAGTAATTTAATTCAGAATATTTGATTTACACAATAAGCTTTAATTGGAATAAATTACTGAACACCGTAATTATATATATTTTATAATTACAATAATATATGCGACATAAGGGACATACTTTATATGAAATTTCTTACATTCTCCCACTTGGCCCTTATGACACATAAATTCCTTATGGTGTTCAGTTCTATGATATGGCCAATACTTTATTTATTCCAACCATTCATGGAATCCTCCCACTCACTCAAGGAATACTACACACGAATCATGGCGGTAAAGCTTTTATATGATAAGCCGTCCCTTCCATGTATCACGATGTGTAATACCTCCCTAAATGAGTACTTTATGGATAATGTACTTTATGAATGAACTTCCTATAAGTCATTCGGGTCCAACTTTAATTTTATCCCCATGGATAAGAATAATATATATGCGCACAAAAAAACTTTATAACATAACCTTTATGTCTATAGACCAATTAAAGAGAAACTAAGCACAAATGAATTAATGAATCTCATATATTCCACATGACTTTATACTTTCTTTACCGGTAAACCTTTAGTCATGGGATCCACAATCATTAATTCAACACTTATATGCTTAATAGACACTTATTGTCACTTAATGTTCTCTTTCATAGTGATACTTTATGTCGATATACATACTTCTGCTTCTACTCAGTTTATTCTTAGAAAAATAACTATAGTAGAATTAACTCAGAAGATCTTTATGGGTCTAACTATAAAATCAACAATTTTGAGACCTTAACAAAAATGTCTCAACCATAATGCCTGTGTAATTAATTCACAGCATGTAATGACTTTTGCTTTCATGGTAGATGTAGCAACTATAGTCTGCTTACTGCATCTTCAGTACATATATACTGAAGTTGATTCTCTACTATCTACACATTTAGCAAAAATCAAACCTGAATAAACACCACCAAATGGTAAGTGTATTTTTAGGTTAAACTGTAGTTCTTGGTTCATTGCATATTCCATAATACTATATTGACCCAATAGTCCAACTGCTATTTCAATGTCAGGTCTAATGTAGACTTGTGCATACATATGGAATATTTTTCATTTGCCTTTGTTCCAATACATTTTGGGACATTATCCCCTTTAATAATAGGTGCTACTGAAGATTCATAGTTCTTCATTCTGAATCTCTCCCAAAACTTTAATGAGAGGAACTTTATGTAGCAAACCTAAATTAATGCTTGCAAGCAAAATATTATCTATATACAGGACTAAAAGAAATGTAACTTTACTCCCACTGACCTTAAGGTATATTCAATGATTAACAAGGTTCTCAATAAACCTATATGGGGTAACAACCTTGTGTTATATACCACTAGTGAGAGGCCTATCTTAGTCCATTAATAGATATCCTTAATTAGCAAGCTTTCTGACTGTTATTAATAAAACCCCTTAAGTTGTCTTATGTACACTTCTTCCTTAAGATCCTTATTCAGGAAAATTGTTTTTCACATCCTTTTGATATAGCTCTAAAACAAAATGAGATACTCATATCATGATAATCAATGCCTTCCTTTTGAATGAGATCATTGGCTACAAGTCATACTTTATATCGTTCAACATTACTCGGAAGCATCCTTTTAGGTTTTATAAACCCATTTGCAGCCTATGGCTACAACTCCCTTTGGTAAGTCAACAAAATTGCAGACTTGAATTTTAGCCAAAGATTTCATCTCCTCCTTCATGGCATTGAAACACAATGTGAAGTTATTTCCACCCAAAAAGATGTGAAAGCAAATTTTGGATCGTCCTTAGGTCCGACATAAAAATCAGACTCCTCGAAGCATACAACATAATCACTAGAGATTGTTGGTCGCCTTATTCTAGAGAATCTTCTTAATCCTACTTTATTTACTTTTGACAAAGTCTGAGTAGGTTCATTCTGAACTTGTTCCTTATGAGTTGACTGTTCTGAAACTAATTGTGCTTGAAGATAATCAATTTGATTTTTCTTAAGCACAGTCAAACACCCTTCATGTGAAGGGGCTTCAGTCAACTCTTGTGCTTCCTCTAATTCAATCCCTTGAGAATAAGCACTCCCACTAAGTTCAGCGCCCTCTATAAATTTTGAATATTAGACTCAACAATTCTAGGACTAAATGAAGAACAGTAAAACCTAACCCCTTGGAGTTTACTGTATAACCTATAAAATTCTGCTAGTTGTCCTTGAAGCTAATTACCTTAGGTGTGGATTATAAATCCTCACTATAGCAAGACAACCCCATATGTGTAAACAATTTGAACTTGGTTCC
>NC_081547.1:26549986-26674476 GCF_901000735.1 Corylus avellana
TATCCTCTAATTTTCATCAATTTCAATCCAAAATTTTCTTTCATTCATTCTTTGCTTTTTCCTTCCCTCTTTGGATCATATTTCTTCAACTCGATGGCCATCTATATGACTCTTTCTTCGACAATGAGATGTAAACAATTTTTGCTCTACTCGAAAAAAGATCAAAATCATGTCGTTAATCTCTCCTCCATTTGTGAGTGTTTAATTATACATTTGTGCATTTTCTTTACTACGAAAGTGAGCTAAAGAAACCAGTGGAGAAACCAAAAGCAGAGGTCTGAATCTCTGCTTAGTCTGCTAGATTCACTAATGAGTCCATATTAGTAAATTCTATTGATTTTATGTTATTTTTTATTTTAGCTCTAAAGACCAAATGAATATCAATTTATGGGCATGGTATATTTTGGCTGGTTCATGGATTTTAAACTATATATATATATATATTTTTGTGCATTGTCTATTAAGTTTTTAGATAGTGCATTTTGCTCCAAATATGTTTTAGAACTCTGTGAATAACAATGTTTCTACGAGTGCTTTTGTATTCACGCATTATGTTTGTTTTTTGTTCTACCGATTCAAGAGTAAACAAAAAAACTTACAAAAGCAAACAATTACAGTCAGCTTAGAAGACAATACTAATTTACAATCAAAATTTCTCCAGCATCCCCAAAAAAAATCCAAATGGGCTATGTTTGGTCGGTCGTAATTTGAACGGTTCTAAACGAAATCGTACCTCAATTTATCACCAACCTTCTTATCTATCACTGGCTGGAGGATACGTGCGTTTAAGCCACCGTGTCAAAAACGAACACTCTCAGTCTCTCACGCAATTAGATTCGGACTCGGATGAACAATGTTTTTGCATTCAGTTCAATGCAAATGGAGTGGCCGATTGCAACGGGGCAGCGGAGCCAAAACAGCCAAGTGCGGCATCGAATTGCAAGGCCGTGGCGTTTGCCGACAGATCGTAGCCGCTTTTGCGTTCACTGAGCGGTGACGGGCGGCAGGGTCGGAGAAGAGGAGCACGGAGGACTGGAAAAAAGAAAAATAAAAAAAAAGAGAGACCTCAAAGCTTCAGACGTCCGACCTTCAAATGTACAGTAAAAAAAACAAGGTCATGGGCCTCATGGGTAGTGAAATGTCAGATGAATTAAAAAACGTTTTGTAGGCCCATGTTTAACGACGGGAATTAATGCAAAAAGTATAAGAAACATTTTGTTTAAAATAATTAATCAAATAGATTTAAAATAATAATTATGCATTTTAAAATTACTTAAATAATTATAATAATTTGAGGTATGCTTATTATTTTACTGTACATATGATATTTGAAATTTGAACACAATGTCTTCAAAGGTAGATATAACTATTATTTTTAAGTCTTAAAAACAACACCCAATTTACCTGAAAAAAAATAAAATTATACGGACTATTTCAAAACAATGGCACTAAAACTATAGCTATAATCCTTATTAATCATGTTTGTAAATATTTAATATAGGTAATTACTTACCATTATCTAAAGTTCTTTTTACTATTTGTTATTTGTTATTATTATTATTATTTTTTTGGGGGGGTTTTGCGGTTTTTTATGTTCCTAATGTTTCTCTTTTATCTCTAAAACTCCCCATGAACACACATCACCAGAATTCTCCGGCAAGAGGTAGTTGAATTTGTATATCATTTCACCCCTTTTTCGTTTTCTTTTGACAACTAACTTTTTGTTTAAAACTATTTTTTTTCTTAATTTTTCTTTTTCGTTACTTATTGATTCGATAAATATAAGAATCTGGGATCTAAAACACAACTATTCTCTCCTTAATCTTTTACACTCTTTTGATATTTTTTTTTTCTCATTATTATTATTATTGTTGTTGTTGTAGCAAGATTTGAGTTTTTTTTTTTTTTTTAAAACCTCAAATTCCCTGATTAAATAATAGTGGACGATATAAAAGCCGAGTCTTAAACAAGAAAGCATATCATTGTGACAAGTGGCTTTATATATATTTTGCTGCCGAATGTTTTTTTTAAGTATTAAACGTGCGTTTAAATTTAGTGGTAAGCTAACCGTTTGTTCAATTTTATTTCAAGGCCAACTGTAAACATCCCAAACTACCAAAAAAAAAAAACGGTTCCACTTTTCTTCACATTGCTATTTATTCGTCAGTTCAGTTCCTACCAAACATAACCATTACAACTTTCTTCCCACATTCCTCAAACACTTGAAATCATATTGGGGAGTCATCGCTATTTCTATTCCTTTGTTCCTCAATTTCTCTATTCTTCCCTACTATTTCTTATTCTTCGTATAAATCACTACCTTGTGAAAACGGTGAATGCTGCTGCAAAACAATGTATAATTTGTAGTACAAACTTCTTTGATGGTTTTGTCCATTAAAACGGGCCTAACAAATGGGTTTTTATTTTGTTTGATAACAATTGTCTCTTCCTATTCATTTCCCATAACCACAAACCAGCAGCTTTTCTACGGTACATATTTTTGGCATAAGAAAAAGTGTTATAGAGGGAAAGGAAATTTCATTGCAATTATTAGTATTTTCCTAAGAAGTAAGAAGTTGAAACAAAAAATGCTCAACTTTTCAAACCAAGTATAGAATGATATTTTTCTTTTGTTTATGCATGATTTAGGAATAAAGTTCTCTCTCTTCAAAAGTATCTTAAATAAAGTTATTCCAGGAAGGCAAAGATGAGGGCACGAACAAAATCAAACCATGATCTTTTTGTTAGTGTTGTATTATAACAGTTTTTTGACACCTTTTAATTTGGATTATTAGTTTCAATATGTGATTCTTCTTAATTTTTTTTTAAAAAAATATATAAGTTCTTTTATATTTGGTAGAAATTGCAGATACAGTTGGTATTCAAGTGCTAATTAAGTCAATTAGCGTAATAGGTTTTTGCAGTCTCTTTTTAATATGAATTTTGTTATATTTTTTTATATGTAATACAATTTGAGCATTTTTTTTTTCCTATCATTAATTAGAAGAAAAAAATACAACTTAAGCATTTGTGTTGTTGTAAATGATCTCTCAATGCTTTTCTTTTTTCTTTAAAGTTTTATAGAATTTTTTTCTATTTATGTATCCACTAATTATTATTATTTTTTCCTTCCTGTCATTTTTAAAAACAATTGCACGGGTTTCAAGCTCGTTTTTACTTTGCATGGGAATGCACAGGTTTCAAGCTCGTTCTTTGGTAAAAGGCGAAAGAATAGTTCGCTTTGTGCTCACCGCTCGGCTCAGTAGGCCTAAACAGAGCAAGTTGCTTCGCTAAATACGAGTGTGAGTGGTTGGTGTTTGATTGTTGCTTCCGATGTGGGACACTGGAACTCAAATCTCTTTTCTTCCCTGCCAGCTCACTGTCTCACTTTACAGCGCACCAATTTCTTTCATAGTTACACAACATGTGCCAAAGGTTCTTGTTATTATTACACTCATATATGGCAGGAGGTTCTGATGAATTAATCCACATTTCAACTGAACTTGGGTGCTTATTTGATGGGGCACAAGTACATTTCTGGCCAGTTTTTCATCATTTATTAGGGATCGATAGGGTTCTTCTATGTTGCATGATCGATGGCAAGAAGTGCAAACTAAAGATTCTTAGGAAGCAGTGAGTACAGAGTACTACATCTCCAATTAATAGATGCTGGATGAATGGATGAACCCTGCAGATTTTGATCTGAAGATGGCTATACACAAGTTAACAAGATATATGAGTCAACTCAAACATAATCCATTTAATTACTTAATCTATTTAATTAAATGGGTCAACATTTCAACTTTGACACGACTCATTTAAATAAGTGGGGTGACGTAACCCGACCTGCATAACCTATTTAATAAAAATGAATGTTGGATTGACCCAAACAGACAAACACAACCGGTTTGACACATTTCGACATGTATATAAATTTAAATACAATATATACACACACATATATATGTGTGTGTGTGAATTTTTGTTTTTAAGATTTTGCTTTTTAATTGTGAAAAAAAAAAAACTAATTTAATTTTCATGAATTAAGCGAGTAGATCAAAGGCAACTCATTTATTAAATGGGTTAATCCATGATTCGAACCTGATTATACAATATCTTAACTTTGTGTTGAGTTGGTCAATGATGATATTTGTTTATAAAATATGATGAAGAAGTTTAACTACCGAATTGATTGAAGTTGAGATTGATGTATCAGTATCACTGCCTAACTCTCCCCCTAAATTCATCTATTTCTCACACAAATGGTTGTCACTCCTCGGATTCCTGGTTTCCCAACTCGTGACTCATTTTGACAGGGATGGTGCATGTTACTGTGTTATATATGCAGCTAGCGCAGGCTATAAGTTTCCATGATCAGCACGCTAGGAGCAGGCATTAAATAAAAGGATTATCAACTGGCATTGGCTTCAATTATCTGGCAGTAGGTGCATATTAATTAATGGCCCTGATGTTTGTGTATATCTGTAAAGTGACTAAAGTCCACACACATGGAAAAATGATTAATATTAATGGCCCTGATGTTTGTGTATATCTGTAAAGTGACTAAAGTCCACACACATGGAAAAATGATTAATATTAATGGTCCTGATGTGTGTTTATATCTGCATTGGAGTAATGCTACTGATTATCACGTTGATTTCACTCCAATATATATAGAGATAGGGGTAATGTTATTTTCATTTTCATTTTACATCTGTCTCTAAAGGGTAGCTCAATCAGTTATAGACCACGTCTCATGAAGCAAAGGTCACTAGTTTGAATCCACCATTCCCTTTCCTTGTGTGAACATGTCACAAAAAAAAAAAAACACCTTTCATTTTCCGCTTAAATAGTAGAATTACTCGCATGTAGAGTACACAAACATGAGTCACAAGAGGACACATATGATGGTAAAAATTCTAATATGTTTGATAATGTGATTAGGGGAGTGTTGTGTTTTTGTTTTGAAAAAATGTTGATGTGACTAAAGATTAAAACTATTTTTATAGAATACACATGATCACATGCTTATCTTGAGAAGTCCAAAACTTGTAAAAATAAAGTCAAAAAAGAGGTTGTGGTAGCCGCGTGGCCACCTCTCTTTCACATGTGGCCAACCTCGTTTTTCTTTTTCTTTTTTTCTTTTTTCCTTTTTTTTTTATAAAAAAAATATTGGCTCTTGTCTTTGCATAAGTTAAACACCCGTTTTGTCAAAATATTATTATTTTTTGACATATTTGCACAAAAAGAGAGAAATGGGAGGGAGATTTGATCTAGTAACTTTTGCTTTATGAAGTGATGTCTCAAACCGATTGAGTTACTCCTTGAGGACTTGGCAAAATATTATTAGAAGAAGGAAAGACTACAGATTTATAAAAAGTATTTGGTGTTTTGAATGGTGTTTTGAGTTGGTAGTTAATATATTTATTTTGAAGGAAAAATAAATAAAAAATAAAAAATAAAGATATTGGCAAAGATAGCCAGGAAAGGGGATGAAGTCTCTAGATGTAATTCAAGTGTGATCCTCAATGTTTTTAGGTATATTCTTCCAAACCCTAGGCTTGGATTACCTTATTACTATGGTCTAGTGAATTTTGAACTAATTAAACTCTCAATAACTTAAATTTAGGTAGATTTAGGGTGCGTTTGGCGTTGCAATTTTATAGATAAAAAGTACAATTTTAAACCAAATCGTAGAAAATTGATTTTTTAGAATTGCGTTTTTAACAATTTGCGATTTGAAAACTCGGATTTCCTGAATTTTCAACAGGTAAGGAGGTGATTTTTTGAAAACGCACGATTTTAAAGATTAAACTGCAATTTCAAAGACCAAATTGCAATTTTGTCAAAAACTTAACTCCGTTTTTAAAAATCACACACATTTTAAAATCACTACTTTTAAAGCGTACATTTTGAAATCGCAATCTCAAATGAATCCTTAGTATAATTATATTTTGATTATGGTGATTATACAATATCTTAATTTATAACATTAACATTATACAAATGTTAAATCTAAGTATCCATTCTATTCTTTATGTAGGTGCCTCTCTTGGGCCTAGTACATATTTTTGGAAATTGTGATGGCTTTTTTATTTCCCCACCTTAGAACTTTTTGTGTTTAGAATCTAGATGATATTAGAACTTTTTGTGTTTAGAATCTAGATAATATTATTAACATATATGGTGGGACCAAATCTAATAATTAATCTATTATTATACTTTTCAGACTCAGACTTAGACCATAATAAATATATAATCATATTAAATATATGATATGGTCTTATTCAGATCGTCTAAACTTCAATTGGGCAGTTAGTAGATGGAAACATCAATATTGACCGATATTTGTTGGCTAGATCATCAACATATTGGTGCTTTTAATAAATTAATATTATTTTTGCATCAGAGATGAATCAGATGATCATTGTATTCTAACCCTAAACCATAAAAATATAATTTTTTTTGAAAAAAAAAAAAAAAACAGGTAGAGGTTACATAGGATCTATATTCATGGAACCACAAGGTTGCCGCTACAGGGAAACATGGCCACGTGTGATTAAGAACAGTAACGAAATTAGGAATTTTTAAAGCATGAGCGGGATTAATTAAGTCTAATTTTATCGGGATTTTTTAAAACCCCTAAATTTTTTAAAAATCTCCCTAAATTTTAAGTTTTCGTATGAGTTTATCCCTCTAAAATAATTTTTTTACTATAATAAATATTCCTTGTTTAGTCATGTCCCCCCTATTCTGCTCATGATCCTTAAATTCTTTAGGTATATATATTCTTCGAATGCCTAGCTAGGCTTCTTATGGTCTAGTGAATTTTGAAGTGAACTCTCAATAACTTAAATCTAGGTATATTTATTACAATTATATTTTAATTATGGTGATTATATGATATCTTAATTTATAACACTAACATATAAATATTGTTCAATAATTTATAAGAAATGTTACATATTACACTCTTATTTCATCTCAATCTCATTGACTTAATGTAATGGTATCCATATGCAAAAGGAAAAGCACAGCTATATATATCAATCTAACGAAATGAGATGGGATGATCGAGAATAGTATACAACATTACTCATAATTTTTTTTTTCTTTATGTTCATGCCTTAGTGGACCCATTTTTGTCCATTAATTGTGATTTTGGATTGCGTTTCTATTTCTTTATCTTGAAAGAAAATTAAATGATCGATGGGACCATAATCTAATCTAACCCTTATCCTTTTAAGACTTAGATTTACATCATAATCCATATATTTATTCATATTAAATATGTGATGTGGTTTATTTACCCATACAGCTAGTCTTATTTAGATCGTCCAAACTTTTTGTTAATTACGCTATCAGCTCTTGAAATTTATTTTAAAAAATAATGATAATAAAAGATGATTTAAGAGCTGATGGACACCACATCAGTCTAGTGACATAAAATGAAATGCTCACTAGAGAAGAATTTGAGTAAATAAAATTGCATTAATTGCAGTGAAGCAGTAGCCAGTAGTTGATGCAGAGACTATATATTATAGAAATCAGACATACAATGCAATTATATTTACTCTCTGCATGTACTGTCTGCATCAACCTCACTGCAATGCAATTATATTTACTCAAATTCTTCTCTAGCGAGCATGCCGGCCATATATATATATATATGCTTCGCGCGTGATTTTCATGCGCCTCACGCGCCAGATTACCTATTGCTACGTGGGCTCAAGCGCCTCAAACCTTATCTAGGGTTTAGTGCATGCATGTGGTGCACGCGTGGCATGTGCACCACACGAGCCATATAAGTTCCAAAAAAAAAAAAAAAAAGGGGATCCAATATTTCAACCCGGTTTATCGGGTTAGAACCGGGTTACATGATTTCGGGATAGACAGACCCATTCAATGGTCCACGGGTGTTGGCCATTTTGGCACCCCACTCATCAACTCGGTTCCAAGCAGTCAACCCGGTCCACCAGGTTAGATCCGGGTTCCATGATTTCAAGCCAGACCGATCCATTCAACGGTCCACGGGTTGCAGCCGTTTTGGCCCGTGTAACCGGTCCAATGGATTCAAGTCTACTCCACAAGCTCGAGCACAAATTTTGGGTCCAATCCATCAAACCTGGTTCAACCAAGTAGGTTAAACGGGTCAATCTCTCCAACCCAATTCAAATTAGTCGACCCGGCCGGTCCACTGGGTTAGACTCGGGTCATATCATTTCGGGTCAAACCATATTGAATGGTCAACTAGTTTTGGCCAATTTTGGCCCATGTTACTGGCCCAATTGTTTCAAGTTTTAGTCCAAAGCCATCTAAGGGCTAACCCAAGCTCATGGCCCATCTAGTAGGCCGAAGTCATTGCCACCAGCAGCTGTCCTCCTCCGCCTTTGGCCGCCATATTCCAGCAACTTTTAAGGCAAACCCAAAAAAAAAATTTATTTCTTTCCCTTTATTTTTCCCAACCTCAATTTTATACATTGAGTTTGAGAGGAGATGTTAGAGTTTATGTTGGGGTTTGTCCCACATTACTCATGAGGAGTGTTACTCCCTCTAGCCTCTTGATAAAGAGGCCTCTATGTAATATCTCAATACACCTTTCTACACCTCTCCACGCTACTACTACATATCAATACAATGTAGTCTCTTGTGTGCTTTCGCTCTCTCTTCTAAACATCATTCTTCCACTCTTCAATATATCTCTCTCTTATATTTAACAATAAAAATATTTACTTTTTATGTTACATTATTTATATCCTATATTACATTATTTATTTTTTATTATTAGTTCAATAAAAAATTTTTACAAAACAAATTTTTTTTTTAATTTTTTTATGCTAAATATTCTTTACCTTTACTATTTCATAATTCATACACCATTACGTACGTAAACGTAATGGAGAATTATTGGGCAAAGCTTGCTGTTTTTTTTTTTTTTTTTTAAGCAAATATCATATCACGTTTGCCTTTTGTCGCCGTAGGTTACGTAGCCAGTTTTCTAAAACTTCAAATCATGACATGATCGAGTGATAATAATGGTACAAGACTTATAGGAATGCCGTGGTTATTAGTGTGATTGGTACGTTGCATGAGTATGAGAGTAGGTATATACGTAGTTAAGTTTCACATCATATATATTATGACTGATAAGAATAATAATCTATCCAGATGGGAAATGTTTTTGATCAAACTCTACGTACAAACTTAAGATGCTAGGAATCAAAGATGATTTATAATCAACTTACTAAAAAGAAAAGATGATTTATCATCGGTATGGTATTTATTTAGCGGTGGTTGTTAGGTAGTAGGAGATAAATTAATGTCCTAGTGGCATCTGAAATTTATTCAAGACTTCCCTTATATATATTTTCCACCAATTTACATAAAACTTACAAGGAAATTAATTCAAACTACTGCTCTCTCTGTCTCTCTCTTTCTTTCAAGTTTCAAGCCATCTTAATTCTTAACCATGGATCTCTTCATGGGAATGTGTTTTCTTGCTCTATTCTATGCTTTCTTCTGCATCTGCAAGCTGGTTCTTCAACGGAGAGGCCAAGGCTGCTATATGTTGGCCTATGAGTGCTACAAGCCCCCTGAGGAGAGAAAGCTCAACACTGGATCCTGCGCTAAAATTGTGTTTCGAAACAAGAATCTGGGTTTGGAAGAATACAGGTTTCTCTTGAAAACCATTGTGAGCTCAGGGCTCGGTGAAGAAACATATGGCCCACCAATTGTGTTTGCGGAAAGAGAACAAGAACCAACTCTGGCAGACGCCCATTTGGAGATGAAGGATTTCATCTTCGACACACTTGACAAGCTTTTTGCTAGAACAGGAGTTTCTCCATCAGAAATCGACATCCTTGCTGTCAATGTCTCAATGTTCGCTCCCGTGCCTTCTCTAACAGCTTCCATAATAAACCGTTACAAGATGAGAGAAAACATCAAGGCTTTCAACCTCTCCGGAATGGGCTGCAGCGCAAGCCTTGTGGCCGTCGATCTTGTGCGCCACTTGTTCAAATCATACAAAGAATCTTATGCAATTGTTGTGAGTACAGAATCCATGGGACCGCATTGGTATTGCGGCAGAGAGAAATCCATGCTCCTCTCCAACTGTCTTTTCCGGTCGGGAAGCTGCTCCATGCTCTTAACAAACAAAAGAGCTCTGAAGCATCGAGCCATCTTGAGATTAAAAAGCGTAGTTCGAACCGATCTTGGCTCGAACGACGAAGCATATGAATGCTGCATGCAAGTAGAAGATGACCACGGCAACCTTGGTTTTCGCCTCACCAAAGGCCTCACAAAAGCTGCTGCTCAAGCTTTCTCCAACAACCTACGAATTCTCGTACCTAAACTACTCCCTCTTAGGGAACTACTCCGACAATTCTTCGTAGCAAAACTTGAGAAAAATATCAAAAAAACCACACAAGTTGAAACTTTGAATCTCAAGTCTGGGGTGGATCATTTCTGCATCCACCCTGGTGGAAGGGCAGTTATTGATGGGGTTGGCAAGGGTTTAGGGCTCAATGATTATGATCTTGAGCCGGCTAGAATGGCACTTCACCGGTTCGGAAACACATCGGCTGCCGGAAATTGGTACGTTTTAAGTTACATGGAGGCTAAGAAGAGGCTGAAGAAGGGTGACAAAATTCTGATGATCAGCCTTGGAGCAGGATTTATGTGCAACAATTGTGTCTGGGAGGTAATGAGGGATTTGGATTCTGTCAATGTTTGGAAAGATTGCATTGAGAATTATCCACCTCAATGCCTAGTCAACCCTTTCAAGGAGAAGTACAGTTGGATCAATGATGAATGTCTAAACTTTGTTAGGCTTCACTGAGATGCCTGTATTTTCTTCTTTATCATGCCCTACTAAAGGTTTTTTTTTTTTTTTTTTTTTTTCTTTCTTAATTTATATGTTTTCTTTTCGTTCATGATTTGGTGAAAGCTATAGATAGATTGAAGTTAATTTGCTCCTGTAAAGGACTTGTACTCTATCTTCTGTAATAATGAAGTTCTGTAAACTTCACCTGCACTCTGTTTCCATTCAGTACAACAATCAATAAACTAAATTATTTTCATCGTGGTTTAATTTCTTTCTCCTCATGATAGAATTTTTTGAAACTTCAGTTTGAATGAGTTTCCAAGAATTTTATTCTAAACATTTAAATTTATAAAAAAAATTGACAAAATTACCATTTTAATACCATGCTAAATCATGATTTTTTTTTTTTCTACAAACTTAGTTTAATAAAAATAAAAATTTATCTAGTCATTTATAATGTTCATCTAATTACTATCATTAAAATTAATATTCCTACTCAGACAAATGTCGACTCTTCATTGATGCATATTAATTCACTGTTTCACACAGTTAGATCTCCTTCTGATCACCTACTGGTTAACTTAATTAACAACCTTTCTAATAAATGCCCAAATAAAACTGAACTACCAAATGTACTGGCGGAAGTGTACAATAAATGAATTTACTGGCGCAAGTTGCAACCGCCGGCGGCAACTACGGATAATGAAATGCGAGACAGGGTGTAATAAGAGTTGAAATTCCAAAAATGGTTTATAGTCTTAAAAATGAAAAACTGTTATATATATATATATATATATATATATATATATATATATTTTTTAAATAAAAGTTTTCATGGTCAATTACCAAAAATGTTTTTAATTTAACTACAATTTTTGGTCATACCAAATACCAAAAAATAATAAAAACTTTATATATATATATATATATACTTCAAACGGAACATTAATAAAACATGATTAAAATTGTCTAATTGCCTACCATAAAAAGATATTTGCCTTTGTAAAGTTATTTTGATTGCACTTGTCAGTTATTAAATGTGGGGCAAGAGGGTTTATGCATGCTTTATGACTTTTTTTAAACTAATTGTTTTAAATTAAAAGAATCAAAAGTTTTTTTTATGGGTCTAGGTGCTAGGAGTAAGTCAAGTTCCGGCTATCTCACACCGGCAGCAGCAGAGCGGCTACGGCGGTACTTTGGGCTCTAGAACAATGCCGTGATTTGGGATGTCGATACGTTCACCTAAAAGGGGACGCAAAGACCGTTGTTGAAGCTGTGAATCACGATGATGCAGATTGGAGTCGGCTGGGACATGTCGTGGATGATATCAAGGAAGAACTTCAAGTGTTTAATTAGTGGGAGATGAGTTTTGTGAGGAGAGAGGGGAATCGGGTTGCCCACCTTCTTTCCAAATTTACTGTAAAACACGTAGAAGATAAAGTCTGGAGCGAGCCTCCTAGCTGTATCTGCGATATTCTGTTGCTTGAGCATTTAGCTCTAGCAACGTAATTTTCTAATAAAAAGTTCACTATTTCTCTTAAAAAAAAAAAAAAAATCAAAATCAAAAGTTGACATATGATGTGAGTGACATGTGAGCGTGGTGGAGTGGTCTTTTAAGTTATTTTCAAAATCAATTATCTCTTTTCAAAGCTTACCGGCCTACACCATGTAGGACCTTACATTGAATTTGAAAAAGAAATGGATAAGAGAAAAAGAAATAGCAAATTTGAATATGATGTAAACCTACTTACTTGGACATGTCAAACGTGAAACACAAACACGGAAACATTTTTTCCCATTTAACAAAAAATCACGGGATCCACTTGCTGAGAAACAAAACCACCATCTTTATTACAAACACAAATCTATTGCCTTTATCAGAAACACAGCCGACTCTAGAGTGGGAAATAATAGGTAGGGCTCAATTTGTGCCCTGCAACACAAAGGAGCCCAAATAATTGCACAATAAAGAGTACCATATGCTGCCTCACCAAAATTATTATTTTAACGAATACAATTTGGTGAGACTATTATTAGTGTTCTCAATAAAGGAACCAAATGGTATTTTTTAAGGGAATCATTAATTATATATTTTACCTGTTTTTTATTTTTGTTCAAAATTTTCACATTTTTTAAGGGATCATTATGAGAATATTCTTTCACAATTTTTAATAAAAATATATTAAAAATATATTTAAATGATATAGATAAAAATATAGTTAATCGAATGTAAAAAGCTTTTAAAAATTTATTAGTTAAATTAGATAAAGTGAGTTTTGAAGAGCTATTTTGTATAAAAATTTGACTCTCTATTGGAAACGCTAATGCACAAACAAATAAAATGGAGATGAGGTATTTAAACAAAATGGCCTAAAGATAAGACAAAAATATCCTTATCTTTCGAGAGAAGACAATTATGTTTATGTCCTAATATTCTGCCTAAATTAATGACACGTCTCCATTTCAAATCTATTTTCCAACTAAATTGAGCTCCAAATAAATTCACTTACATCAAAAATTTGAAAAAAAAAAACAAAAACAAAAACAATAAATGACAACGTTGAAAAAAAAGAGTGCAAGTTAGCCATCAAATCTCATAACTGACATGACCGGGAGCGAAAAAATTAGATGGAGCTACAGACACGCTAATAAATTTATTTTCTGACATTGACCAAGGACCCACACTTTATGTCTCTTTACTCCGGAGCAAATGAGTAATGACCAATGCAAGAAAATTCATGTGGAACATATTTCATTATTATTATTTTTTTTATAAATCCACGTGACCCTCTTTAATATTGTGCGACACAAATATCACCGCCCTTCGGCCACCCATTTATTTTGCTCTATTATTTTTTTTTAAAGAAAAGTTCACGTGCTCTTCAAATGATCACATAAATAATAATGTCTCTTTTTAAACTTTTAATTGTAATAATATTTTTTTAAATTATTAATATTGCGCTCTCAATGACAAAATTATCTTTAATAAAATAAAAACAAAAATAATAAAACTTCTAAAAAAAACCTAAATCTATATATATTTCAAAGGGTGACAAATTTAAAATAAAATAAATCCTTTCTAAAAAAAAAAAAAAAAATCGATTTTATTTTTTTATAAAAATTGACTTCTTTTTTTTTTTTATAACTTTTTTAAAAACAAAATTTCTGTTTTAAAAAAGAAAATTAACAATTTTTGTTTTCTAAAACAAAATTTTTATTTTTTTTTTAAATAAAAATTTCCATTTTAAAAAAATATTCGTTTAAAAATAATTTTTTTAAAAATAAATTGTTCTTTTTAAATTGAAAATTTTCGTTTGAAAAATAAAATAAAAATATGTATGTATATGGAGATATATATTTTTTGAATTTATAGGAGTATTTTTGTCTTATTGAGAAATATATAGGAGTATTTTTATCTTTTCGCTAGCTTTGGGAGAACATTAACAATGTTTTGATAATTTGAAAAAGAACATTATCACAATTAAAAGTTTGAAAGAGACATTATTAATTGGGTGGTAAGGTCTACTATTTTGCAGCTAGGTAAGCTCTAGATTATACAAGAAACAATGCCAAAAGAATTTTTTTTTCTTAAAAGAAAAAAAAAATCCAAAAGAATTATTGGACACAGCCCATTTTGCAGCCAGGTAAGCTCTACTATTTGCTTTGCTTAGATTTTGAAGGAGACCAATTGGAAATGAAACTAAGCAAATAAGCAATATCTCTGACATAGGCTTCAATTCTCCAATCTGTAAAAGAGTCGAGCATAATAATTGCTTGAATAGCAATAAGAGAGTCCACTTCTAGATGGAGGGACTTGACACCAAAGTATTTGTGGCCAATTTGGTGGCTAATAAAGCAGCATGTGCTTTCCATTATGTGGCATTAATAGATTTAAGCTTTGGAAGTGCTGTCTCACTAGACCATCTCATTATAACGAGTATATTCGAGATTCTGTTAAAAAGTTGAAAAAATACTTTTAGCACATTATAAGTTGTGAAAAATAAAAATAAATTCGTTTAGTAAAAAACTCAATTTTTTTTTTTAATAACCTATTTGTGCTAAAAAAATATCAAAAACACACTTTTAGGAAAAAAAAAAAAACCTTGAAAATGAAACTTTTTCTAAAAGGCTATTTTTGAATATAAAAGTTTTGTTTTTCAATACAATTCCAATCAGGTTTTAAGGACAGTTGCAACCACCTAGTATCTAATTCCAATAGCTATGTCAAAGTTAGCTTTAATGATTCTTGTTGGAGGAGGCTTGCAAGAATCTAGTAAGATATCTAAGCTCCCCACAATACAAATGAGACATCAAAGTAGGGGTGAAATTTAAAACCGTCTAACCGCAACCGCTAACCGCTAACCGCTAACCGCTATAACCGTTAACCGCTAACCGCCTAATCGCCTAACCGCTTTGAAAGCGGTTAGTAAAAACCGCTAACTGCCTAGGCGGTTGCGGTTAGCGGTTAGTGGGTTTTGAAAATTCGCTAACCGCTACCCGCTAACCACTTTTTTTTAAATATAATATATATATAATAACAATAAGTTGTGAGTTTATGAATTTTTTTTGGTTGATTGAAATGGGCCTCAAGCTTCAAGTTTAACCATATATGTTGGTTTTCTTGTTGCTTGTGAGTTTATGAATTTGTTTGTGTTTTATTTTATTTCTATGTGTGAGTTTATGAACTTGCTTCTGAATTTATGGACTTGCTTGTAAGTTTATGTATAAGACTACAAGTGAAGTGATGATTTTGTTATAATTTTATTTGTATATTATATGATGTGTAGATTTGTAGAAGGTGGCCAACAATATTTTGGTATATAGCAATTTTTAATGCTAAAATGGCCATGAAAAGGGAAAAAAAGAAGTTTAAAATGAGAAAAAAAAAAAGTTTAAAGTAAGCCCAAAACCGGCCCAAACCCGGTCCAAACCCAGCCCAAAATCGGTCCAAAGAAAAAAGCCCAAAAAAAAGCTCAAAAAAGCGGTTATTCCAAAACGGTTAACCGCTACCCGGTTAGCGGAGGCGGTTAGTAAAATTTACTAACCGCCTAGGCGGTTGCGGTTAGCGGTTTTAGCCACTAACCGCTAACCGCAACCGCTATTTCACCCCTACATCAAAGTGAAGTTTATACTTTTAAGAAGAATGTCAATATCAAATTTAATAGAGTTGTGAACCACTTGGTTTCTTGGAAACCAAATCAAGTTCATAACATCAGAATAACTGTAAGCGATTTATTTGTATCCTACTAAGAATGATGTGACTATTAAAAGCATTCATTAATCTAAATTCAATAATGATCAATCACAAACTCAATGATAATTTTAATAGTCACATTATTCTTAGTAGAATACAAGTAGGACATCTAGAATTATTCATAACATCAGCAAGAAATAATTGAAAGTTCCAATTTTTTTTTTTTTTGGGGCAATAGAAAGATGCTTTTGTGGATCTAGTATACATTTGATTCAATGAGAGATTGAGGGTTGCTAAAGACACGATATTGATTGGCCAAACAACATCACACCCCAATAATAAATGATGAGAAGTCTCTAAATGATTTTTACAAAGAGGACAATATGTCATACTCTAATGTCAGAAGAGTGGAAGAACCTTGTCAGCTTTGTTTTAACCGGGAGAATGTCCCAAGCAATCTTCCGAAGAGATGTTTGCAACTTTTCCTATTCAACAGCCAAGAGATGTCCCAAGTCTACATAAATTGGTCTTACTTCACTCAGTCTCAATGGTGGATTTAACTGTAAACTGCCTGAAGATTAGGGAGTTCTTGCCCAATCATTTGGAAAAGATTGGTAACTTAAATGAATTCTTTGAACATCATCAACAGAAGAATCATCAAATAAATGAGATAATTTTTCCAAGTCCCAACTTCCAGAAAGAATATAAGCTCAGTGTCTTTCATTTGGGGCAAACTATTTAGGGAGGGATTAGCAACCGGTTTGAAGCCTACTAACCACCTCTTCGGAGGACTTACCCATCAGCCCATTCAGCCGCTCGGTTTCAGCCTCCAACCGTTGTCCTCGGCCCCGGATCCGCTTTCTTTCTGAGGATTTTGGATCTGATTTTTTTAAAATTAGATCTAGCATTTTTAGGAAGCCACTTCCTCAGATGTGCCCCTCCTCCTTGATCCTTGGTCCCTCTGCTTCCTGCCGGAGTCGACTGCGTCATCGTCCGGCCATTGCAAGACGGTACGTGGTCCCCACGCGCCTGAGAGTTGGTCTTACTCGCGGGAGCGTGAATGCCACGCACCGCCGTGCAGCATCTTCCTCTGCCCCTCCTCTCGGTTGTCGGCTGCTTCAGTCTCTGATGTTGCTGTTTTGTCTTTGTTTTTTCCTGCTTTATGTATTATTCTGTTTGTATTTATTTTTTTTTCTGTTATGGTGTGGCCGTCTGTCCGTGTCCCTTTTTTGGTCTTTTGCATCGCAGTTTCTGTTCTGCTTGCAAAGATTTCTTCGGATTTCTTTGTTTTGCCTTTATTAGCAGCCCTTTGTGGCTGCATTGGTACTTTTATAGGGCCGGGTCATTTTTTGTCCCATTCCCTCTTGTTGCCTTTCTTGGTTTTCAATTCTTGTTTCTGCTTTGCTATTAGGTTTGGTTTGGGCTATTGTTTGGATTGGCCACCCACCTTGTAATTCCCCGTTCCCTTTTCCCTTATTTGCTTATAAAAATAAAAAAAATAATAAAAAAATGAGGGCATCCAAGGATCATCCAATACACTAATCTTGTTCCTATTTCCTATAATATAACAAGCACCTTTAGAAACAAGAGTCTCTTAGTATGTGAGAGGCACGTCTTTTAAAAACGTTAATAAAAAAATATGTACTTTTCATATGCTTTAATAATACATATTAACCAGATTATAGCTAATTTTTAAGGTATTAACACAATCTACACCTTGTATTGAAGGAAATAAGATCAAAGTGTATTGGTAATGACTAATGAGCCCCTGCCATTGATTTTCTTGTGACAAGCTCAAAGTGGGCCGGGTCAAGCCCCGTCTTGAAGTATATGGGCTTCGATTGTACAGCCCATGGCCTTCAACATATTACTTCAGCTTGGATCTAGTCCAACTGGGAGAGAACAGAGACAGGCCCAAATTTACCGTTCGAGTCGTTATGTTTAACGGCCAGTCCAATCTTTGATTCAAGCTCAGATCTCGAGCTCCCTCCAACGGTGACGAACATGGCGTCCCTACCATACGCTGATGTGGACTCCAGCCTGAGAGCACTGGCGGCGCGGGCCGAGGGGTTCGGGAGGTCATCGGTCGGAGGCCTCCACGGACCGGTCTATTGCGTCACCACTCTCGCAGGTTATCTTTCTCTTTCGCTTTTGATCAACATTTTTGTTTTTTTCTTAATGGTTTGGGTTTGCTCTGCTCTTTATCTGAAATTCTCGTCGTTTGAGTTTATGAATTTGCTAATTTTGGCATTGCAATTAGAATTCACGGTTTAGATTTTGCTATAGTTCCGGGTTATAAAATTGTTAATATGTGACTGAATTTCGATTTATAGCTTCTTATGGTGCTGATATTCAAACAATTTTCTTCAACATTTGTTGGGTTTTTTTAGCTGATTTTTAGCAATTATTTAGTATCCGAAACTGCCCAGTTATGTCTTTTGGATCTCTTGTGGTTCTCTTATGTTTTCTGTTCGTACTGTGTTGAATGAAAGTTGAAACAACTTTGTTTTATTAAGGTTCGAATCTGTGTACATTGCTAAATGTTTGAGTAAATGTTTTCCATATTGTGTATTAAGTTCTTATGGTGAATCAAATTGCCCATATTTCGTTTCTAGATGATGGTCCGGGATCCCTTCGTGAAGGATGCCGGAGAAAAGAGCCACTCTGGATTGTTTTTGAAGTTTCGGGTGTGATTTGTCTTTCTTCTTACTTGAGTGTATCGTCTTATAAGACAATTGACGGCCGGGGCCAAAGGATAAAGCTCATGGGCAAGGGCTTAAGGCTGAAGGAATGTGAACACATAATTATATGCAACCTTGAGTTTGAAGGTGGTAGAGGGCATGATGTTGATGGTATTCAAATAAAGCCAAATTCAAGGCACATATGGATTGACCGGTGCAGTCTTCGTGATTATGATGATGGACTTATCGATATTACCAGACAAAGCACTGATATAACTATTTCAAGGTGGGTAGATTATCTCTTGTTATAGGATCAGACATGAATACCAAAAGTAAGCAATTTTGATGGATTATTCCACTTTTGGCTCCAGATGTTACTTTACGAAACATGACAAGACAATGCTTATTGGGGCAGACCCCTCTCACATTGGTGATAGATGCATTCGGGTGACAATTCATCATTGTTTTTTTGATGGGACACGGCAAAGGCACCCTCGTGTTAGATTTGGAAAAGTTCATCTATACAACAATTACACCAGAAACTGGGGCATATATGCTGTTTGTGCCAGTGTAGAATCACAGGTAAATGGTTCCTTGTTTTCTGATTAAGCATCTCAAGTTTTCTGCATTCAAAATATCTGCAGGCATATATCTTTTATCTGAATTATGGAATCTAATTAGTTTCCTTTTCTTGGATTATATTTTTGTCAGATATACTCTGAAAGCAACATATACGAAGCAGGACAGAAGAAAAAGACTTTTGAATATTATACAGAGAAGGTAAAGTGATAATCTTGTGCTCTTTACTGCATGGCTGAAAATTTCCATGATTATTTATGGCCCTTCATAACATATAGAGCACAAATTTTGAAGGTTCAAAACTTATATGAGGAAGAATATAGGCGGATGATGTACTCAATGGAACT
Organism: Corylus avellana; assembly: GCF_901000735.1. Lineage (NCBI taxonomy): Eukaryota > Viridiplantae > Streptophyta > Magnoliopsida > Fagales > Betulaceae > Corylus > Corylus avellana. The sequence continues at coordinate 26,569,610 of NC_081547.1, forward strand.
TAATTTTAAACAGCCCAAAGTCCCATGCTTTAGAATGCAATATGTTCACTGAATTTTCCATTTTTACTTGGTGAATATATTTTGTGCCTCTTTATGAGCTATAAAAAAGAGGTTATTTCTGTTGATTCTTCATCACCATTTACCAATGAGAGCTTATGAGTTCGTACTCATTGAACCTGGATGCTTTTATGGTTGAACAGGTAACTATGCTTTTGCGCAATTTTTTTTTTTTCTTGGGTGTATTACCCAAGCTTTATAATCTGTCATATCATGGGTCATTATAAACACCCGTTCTTTTAGATTACTCAGTTCCAGCTTTACCGTTTAACTCTATGAAAGACCTATCTTAGATTGTAGGTATTATGTCAATTCTTAGGATTTTTTGTTAATTATGGTGGGTTTGTTTCGACTGCAGAACACTGGAAAAACACTTGTCTAGTTAGCACAAAAGGAACATTCCATGAAGATATTAACTAATTATATGCATTACTGTGTCCTCAATTAGAAAATCGGTTGTATGTCATTGGCTGTTGACATGATATGTTTCAAGTTCTTGCTCTTGATTCCATAGGCAGCAGATCTGGAGGAGGCAAAGACTGGCTTTATAAGATCGGAGGGAGACCTGTTTCTGAATGGAGCTCAAGCTGGCTTATTAACAGGGGTCGGGGAAGAATGTGTGTTCCATCCAAGTAAATTTTACCCAACATGGACAACGGAAGCACCATCAGATTCTCTTAAAAATGTTCTCCAAATATGTGCAGGTTGGCAATCCATTTGTAGGCCAGCGGAGCGGACAGTAATTTCATAGTTACTCATTATCTTGTATTTATGCAATTACATGCCCCTCTTATCTCAATAAGGTTTCTCTGTCTGAAAAGATTTCTTGAAATTTGAAATGTCGTATCTGGCAACATATATTTACATTTACTTAAGACTTTCACTTTTGTAATTAAGTTAATATACAAAATATTGTTTCAAAACTTGGTCGGTCAGTCAACTAAGATCCACTTAATAAATTTTTTCAAAGTGATACTCAGCTTATGATATAGTTGAATTTAATTAGTCGGCTTAGATACCTATTTAACTCACAATAATATTCACAAGTTTGTTTATGTGATTTAGATTATCCACTTGAAAATATCAACTTGTTCTATATGAAAATTTTGTATATATATTCAGCATTCAGTCAAATTTATTTTGCTAATCTCCATTAAGTTGATTGGAATATTTTACTTAGAAATGAAAATTCAGAATGCCCAGGTAAGGAGTAATATTGCAGAATGATTATCATTGATATATCATATATGGCCCACTCCCTATATCTAATGGCCTCTTCATTAGAAACAGAATTACATGTACATTGGGCATGGAAATGATACTTAGTTTGCATGGTAATCTACGTAGAGTATATTTTTAGCGAGGTAGACACCCCCCTAACTGCAACAATGAAGAAGATGATGTAGAAGTAGAACTGCCCGAGGTGGAAGTCCCATGGAACAAATCTGACAAGTAATTCCCCAAATCATCAGGTGAAAACCTTAGCAAGTACTCCAAATTCTTCTCACCAGTTAGCATCACCAAATGTGTGTCATAAAATTCTCGATACACTGGAATCAGTTTCTTTGCTATTGACACCTTCAATTCATCTCTCAATTTCCCATCTTGTACAACCCATGATGTCTGTTTCCTGTGTGCTTCTTCGAAAGCCACATTGAACCTCGTGAAGCACTCCTTTGCTGTTTCGGGAGTTATCGCCGGGGAAGTCTGTGCCGGTAGAGATGAGAAGACCTTAGTCCAAGCCATTAGTTCATAACTTGAAGCATATTGTTTAGCTTTCTTGGTGTGCTTCAACACCCAGTCGTTGCCTAGGAGGTGCTTGAGGTTGGTTGTGCGTACTGTCTCAACAATGAAGTGGAGATTATTGGCAAGGAAGAGGTATGATAAAGACGCATCTTTGTAGAGCTCTGCTTTGCTATCAAGCTTGCACAAAAGAACTAATGTTAGCCAAGCTAGGTAGACAGATACTGCCGCTGCTGTACCATCGTTGGCAGTCGGACTTTCAAAGTAGGATTCTGGTAGCGGCAAAGAAGTTGCGGGCGATGGGTTATTGATAATGATGCTGGAGAGAACAGTATTGTAATCTGCAAGTGAAGATATGTAGCTCATTGCTGATTGGGTCAGCGGGTGAATGCCTCCCCCAAGCACCAGAGTTCTTGAGGAATCCTTTTGAATTGTTGATTCAAATTCAGATAGGATAGTGCGGATGGAATCGCCAAGTTTTAGCGATGAAAGAGCTTGTAACCTAATAGCTGAGGTTGATTGAAAGTTGAAGATCAATTCAATCTCTGGCCATAGCTCAAAGATTGCTTCATAAAGGTCCATTAGCAGGAAAATTTTGTCCAGCGAATGCTTAGTCTTTGCAATGAGTTCAGGGAATCTAAATAGATTGGTTGCTCCTTCTTTGGTTATTTCTGAAAAACATGACTCTCTGATCGTCTCAGATGCTGAAAACACATGATCGCAGATAACTCTTTCTCCACTATACAGCCTTCTCACAGCAATCCTGGTTGCAGTGATCCATTTCTTAATCATGTGCTCAAAGTCTTCTCTATTCATTTTATGAATTTGAGAAGATCTGAACTTTTCAATTCCAAGACGATACAATCCCTCATCTACTATAGATTTTCGGATAATCTTGTACATCTTCACACACTCTTTGCCATAACCCGAGCTAATCATGCAGTCAGCTATTGACTTCAAATCCGTCATGGCAAGTGCCGAGACTCTCTCCACCTCAGTGATTGCTTCACCAGCCATTTCCAACTCGTCTGATTGAACCTCATCTTGACAATCAGAATTGCTCGACCCACTGGAGGATCGGCCAGACAATGATTCTGGATCAAGATGGTCACGGTTTTCGGACAATATCTGATAAAACTCTTTCTCAAGCCTTTTCATGGCTATTTGCATTAGGCTCTGAGCAAGTATGAGCTTTTCGGACATAGAATTTTCACTGATCAAGAAATGCATTGCTCGCCGCAAGCCCCTGACAGACATGAGAAAGTCCTTGGCTTCTTTTCTGTTATGTTGGAAAAGAGAGGTGGCTTTGGTGTTTGAGGAAGAGCTTGGATCCCATTTGGAGATGATTGATTCAGCATTTTCGATGTTTTCTTCCATCATGGTCTCGGAGAATTTGTGGCGAGGGGTTGAAGGACTAGTGTGAGAGCTTGGAAATGAATATGAAGAAGAAAGGGTTTTTGAGGAAGAGAAGAAGATACTTGACATTAATCTTCTTGTCATGAGTTTGTTATTCTTTGGAGTTTCAGATAGCATCATCATTGAGCCTTGAAGAGAATCAACTTCAAACTGAGGTAAAGAGGAAGAAAGCTTACAGTTATGTGTTTTTGGTTCTGGGTTTTGCTTTTGGGGTTTATAAAGAGAAAGAAAGCTGCTAGTTTTTCCCACTCGGGGGAGGTGGATTTGCGTGAATTGCTAGAAAAGAGGAACCGATGACTGACTCAGTTGGATGTCCACGTAATAACTACAAATTTGAATGACAAGGAATGTTGACTATTTTCCATTAGCAATAAGTAAGGTAGATCTAGTCAGATTGAGCCATTTGAGCATGAATTTTGGTTTTGGTTGGTATCACGGAACCTCATGGCCGTGCTAGATAAAGTATTAGTGCTAACAATTTTTGACACAACCCAGTAATTCAATATAAACTCAACACATATATCTTCAGTTGGGAAGGAAGTTTAGCATACACATACACAGATTAGTTCTGATCAACATACACAGATTGTTTCATCAACATTCTGCCATTGTTTTCATTCTACATTCATTACTTGAACTCAAATGGAAAAGTGACTCAATGTCCGTTTGGTTTACCCGTTTCAAAAAATAGCGTTTTTTTCTTTTTTAAAAATCTTCGTTGGCATTATCATTAGATTTGAGATTATTTTGTATATTTTATTTTACAGATACATATATATTATTCTCTATACAAACAGGTGGTGGAGGTGGGAACTGGTCCAGGTCTGCTGGGAAACAACCTGGAAAGAATTGAAAAGGAAGGATTTCGTTTAGTAATGGCAGTTTTCTCTAAATTCATGAATATGCCGCATCCTTGCCTTCCGTCAACCCCTCTTATTCAGCCATTGCCTCCTTACAGGGGCCAATTCTGCCATTAAGACAAAGTGACTGACTTGCTCCAACCCAGATTTTCAGTCCCCTCCAGTGAAACCCAGGAAGTTTTTCGTGTCCTTTTCATGAGACAGACATAATTCCTTGGTTTCGAGTCAATCTGAATACCAAAGATAGCAGAGAGAAGCATCTTATTGTACACACCGTAGCTTTTAAAATTACTGATAATCAAAATTTAATAATAATTTTAAAAACTGTCATTCATGTTCTGCTCACAGTGTGGGCACCTCAATACATACAAAATGAGAAATGTTTGTTTGAAATGGAAATGATCTGTCTCCGTTATACATTGAGAGATGAATAGCTCACATGATGTGAGTGAATTATAAAGATACTCATGGGTGTTAAATCTCACATTGATTTCTTACTATGTGAGATTGAGCATTATAAGTGGTTCTATGGAGCTCAAATTGTTTGAATAGTCCTTTTGGATGACTCGTCAAAGCCAATAAAATTGTAACACATGTTCTATTTAAGTCAATGAACAAAATTTGACTATAAGGAGTTTTTTTGTTTTTTTGGCATACCGCTGGAACCCCTAACTTCATTTTGATACCACATAGAATTAATCGTAAAATCAGATAAAAGACGTTTACTATTTTACCTTTTGGTATTCACTCATACTAAAAAACTAATGGTCCGTTTCACTGAACTTCATCAATTTTAAATATTTCAGTATGTGGAAACCTTAATAGTTAATAGTATAACAAAATTTCCTTAAAATCGTGGATACATTCAAATCTTTACTATATATATTCAGAATTGATATCGACCCACCCACTATGCTTTTCTAGCCATGGCAATAAATTTAATTAAGCAACATAATTAGCGTAAAGACCAGGATGGCCATTGGATGTTCATGTTCAACTGTTGTTTGCCAATTGCCATCGCTTCGTTTGTTAATGATTCAGTTCTCATTGGATAGCACTGGTCATAGAGGAGAGACTGGCATTCCTATTGGCTATATATTAGAGAAAAGGGTCGAGGGAACATTAAATTAAATGGATTGAGTTATTGTTAACGATATAATTTTATAATTATGTCTTGATATAGCTGAAACCCAACACACGACAAAAGAACTGACAATTTTTGACATAATCTACAAATTTGATATGAACCAAACACAATTATATAATTCGATTATCCACAATCTGGTTAATAAAATTAGTCGAATTATCCACAATCCGAATTTAATATGCGAACACAAATTGCGGCTTCTAATATGAAGCGGTGGAAACTGAATATGCTCACCCCATGGAATAGGTCTAATTGCGCATGAACCTGTCCCCATCACAGAAGAATCTGTTGGACTAGACCATCTGCTAGCACGCAATGTATCTTCGTATTTCTAGATCTTCGACAAACAAGACTACAAATTAGCATGACGTCCCCAACATGACCTCATAAAGAGAAAAATGTTATGAGCTAAGCAAATATTAAGGTAGTGAAACTTGTAGGATTCTAGTCCTAGAAAATTTTAGAATGAATTTTCTGATTGAAAACAAGAAGCACGCAACAGGAGACTGACTTGATGATCAACTGTTGCGCTCGAATGTTACAATAACGAACCCAACAACGACTTCTGTCTTGGCCAATCAAAAATAAAAATAAAAATAAATAAAAAGTCATCACCATCCATTCCAACGTTTTTACTTTTTCTTTGACAAGTTTTGGATAAAACTTACTATTCAAAATCGGCTTGCAACGCTTCTGAATCTTGAGCTTTTACAGGGGACCACTTTATTCCATAGGTCGCTCTTTGAAATAGTGTTTGGCTTTAATACCAAATAATATAAACTTTGGATAGAATTTACCATTGAAAACTGGCTTGTAAGAAGATGGTGTCCATGAACTTATATATGTATATGTAAGATCGTACTTAAGTCATATGAAACATTTCAAAATTGTAACATTTTTTTTATTTAATCTTTGAGGTAATTCGTACCAAGGACAGTTAAAATTTAAACGTTTTTCATAGCAATAGCTTCAAAAAGTAGATTCTGCGAACTAAAAACAATAATTCAAGTTACTTTTTTTTCAAAAGCAAACAAGTGAAGCTTTCCTTACAAAAAGTGAATATGTTTTTTCTCTCTTATTCTTCTATATATCTAATCAAGTGTGAGAATATCTAGAGACATAGCAAGAAGAGTGTTTCTTGTAATATAGTGTTTAACACCAAGCCAACAAATTATTTTATCTCTATTGATGATCCTAATCTTGAAAACACATTTAGGATTTGAATAAAACCTATAACCTCTCATGATTTATCAATTTATTGAAAAACCATTCATAAATTGATAGAATTACCCTAAATAACTACAAAATATTTAGACAAAAAGTTTTTATAAAAAATCTTTGAATTTAAACTATTTTGGGGCAGATAAAAAGATGAGATTTTAAAAAGAATAATACTACTCTTCATATCTACTTATTACACCTATTTCACATCGACAGATATGATGTATTTTAAGTGAATTTTTTTTTTTTTAAGTGACCAACTTAAAAAGCTAATTAATACACGACGGGTGTAAAATGGGTGTGAATAACATTACTTCTAGAAGTAATAGCGATTGATTTCTCATTATCTCACTCGATTTTCCCTTTTTGGGTCCCCTTATTTTACTTTGAGTACAATGAATTGTGATTAGTCTAGAAGCCGACGTAGAAATAACAGAATGGAAATTAACAGTGTTGAATGAGACTTTAATGGAGATTAAATGGGTGGGTGAGAATACGAACTTGGCATCCTATCCTTGTTTAGAAAACCAGAGGCAGCCATTGAAGACTTCCCAAGCAACAATGGTCGACCATGATATGATAGGGAGGAATAGGAAACCTCCTCGAGGACCACCTCAGTCTCAGTAAATTGGAGTCGCTTTCTGAAGATATAATTTAACTGTGTGTGACGACTTCTTCGCAACTTGCAGCAAAACAAATCATACTTCACATAATCACGCAATCCAGATCATCATATGATGACATCAAACTGCTGTAATATAACGTTGGTCAGTGTGAACAATGAAACAATATAAGACTTCTATTGGGGGTTGTATAATGTACACAAATGTATCGTATATGGAAAAAATTAAATTTATGTGATTTCAATTTAGTGTTTAGGTTTTGAATTTCGATAATAAAATTCTTAGATTTTTCCATGTTTTCAAATAACTCACTTCATTTTTCCATGTTAACAGTTAATTGTAAGTTAAATTACAAATTATATTTGTATTTAAATTTTTTATTTAGGACTTTTGTGTTTACAACTAATGTCCCGTTTGGTTTGAAAAATAGATCCTTAGAATGGACTAGCTCTTCTTTTGTTTGGTAACACACTATTTATAGAAATAATTTATTTTTCCACACACATAGAATTAGTTAAGCCACTAAAAAATACTTAAAAAAAGATAATAATAATAATAATAATAATAATGTGGGTGTCTTAACCATCCATTAGGGTGGTCAGCCACCCACAGAAGAAGAGGTCAGGGGTGGTTGCATGACTCGCACCACCCCCGTCACATTTTGGGATGGTTACAGCCACCTCAGATTTGCTTCAGGGGTGGCCACGCGCTGGTCGTCGGGGGTGGCAGCCACCCCCGATCGCTTATTGAGGGTGGTCACTGGTCTACCACCATTTTAATTCAGGCTTTTTTTTTTTTTTTTTTAAATGAGTTTGAAAAAAATATATGATATATGATTTTTTGTAATTTTGATTCAATTTCAATTTTTGTATGTGCTGTTATCAACTGGAATAAAAATAACTCACTTAAAAAACAAAAAAAAAAACAAAAAAGGAATAAAAATAACTATTCTATTCTAAATAGTAACTATTCATTTTTCAATTCCGCGAACCAAACGAGACTTAGGACTTACAAATGCACCATATATTATTAAAATGCAGCACGCACAAATTTTTTTGGAAGAAAGTCTGGTTGCTTTGTAATTCGAACAGACAATAAAGAATAAACATATTATTTAACATGCGACTGGGAGATATTTTATAAATTTTTTTATGTTTTTTCAACAGTTTAGAGTACACTTTAACCATGGAAGAAGTGATCCAGATAAGGGCCAATCGGTCGTCACTAATTTCCATAAGAGAACGAAAATTATAAATAGAGGATTCACATTACAAATTTTTGATATTTTGTTAAAAAACATTATCAATTTTGAAACAATGAAGGCCAAATTAAATCTAGAGTGAAACCTTAGAAGCGGTAAAGAGTATTTTTCCCTTTTTCATTTTCTTTTTACTGTAAAGGACTTTCAACACTCTTATCCAGCTCCAGTTGTAGAAGGACACAGTGGGCTTATTTAAAGACAGCTCTTCTGAAACTCGGCCCAAGAACAATTCTAAGATCTAACAGGGTTAGTTTTCAAACCCAGACCAATGCAACGGGCCTAAAATATAAACCCCCCACCCCAGCAAAGAGTTAGGCTGAGCCCTCTAGCAGAGCAGATATGCATGTCCAACTGTCTTGTTTTTTTATTGGTCCTCAAATAAAACATACGTCCATCTAAAATAATGACCACTAATTAATAATTTTTATACAGATGGAAAAAAGATAGTGAGATTGGCCTGTTCTCTGTAATGAGCCCTTTAATTTTGCATCAGAGAGCCAACAGAGTCATCAAACCGGCAAACGAAAAAAATTAAGGATTACACATGATGTGAAACAGTAATAATCAGCAACCGAAAAAGAGCATCAAAAAACACTATTAAGGCATTCAACATATAACTATATAAGAATAGAAATTCATACCTCAACTCACAAACCTAAAAACCTAGAATCTCACCTTTAGGTTTGAGGTAACCCCGAAGTTTAGAAAAATCAAACAAGAGCATAAGATCAAGTCCAACAGGAGATTTAAGAGAAAACCACCAAAATTTGCTGACCAAATGGATATATATAAGTTAAGGTACCAAGATCTCTTAACCTAAAGGAACTACACCCTACACCTTGATAGCATACTTCCTCAAGGGAAAATACATCTCTTTCTTTTTCTCCCTTTCAGTCTTCAATGAGGCCTAAACAAACAGAACAAAACAAACTTAAATCAGGCAACAGGGCAAGAAGCTAAACATACAAAGCACAAATATATGAGTGCAAATTAGACAAGAAAAATAACAAGCACACAAGGCAGAACCATCAGACAGCTTATAATCAAGGTAGACAAATAACATATTACTAACAACCATAGCTAACACGAACTCCACTTTGAATTTTGGAAATCTCAGGGTCTTGCCCACGCCAAGGAATATTACAATCATCTCCCAAAATGGTCTCTTGCAACTATTATATCAACAAACACCATCTAATAATAATTTTTTTTTGCATTCATTGAGAGAATCAAGTAAACAGAAACTATGGCCCATTCAAGAAGCACTGAAATGGTGTATTATTCATAAGTATCCTTGTAAGCAAACAACCAAATGCACAGGAAACTTAAAGACTCTAATTCTAGTAATGATATGCACAGGAGGAAGCGACCACCAAACCGATCATGCTTTAGAGATAGTCAATGTTTGTAAGGATGAGTTTGGTAATCCCAAGTCCCATATATCATAATCCCAGTGCCCAAAATACTAAAACTTCAAACTTCGTAGGTTTGCGTGCAACATTTTCAATAACCCAATATTAAATAACATAAACGTACTTAAAAACAACTCAAACACTTCAAATACACGAACTAAAACTGGAAGTACCATATAACCAGTAAAGCCTAGAGTTACAAAGCATAAAAAAAAAAATTCAAATTAAAGTCGAAATTATAACAAATCAAAGACATTTATATATACCTGGTGCTTGGTAAGCCTTCTTCGAATGGCCCTGGTCTTCTTGGGACGCAGATCAAGAGGCAGATACTTCTTCTTCTTGTAAACTTCCCTCAGAGCCTCCTTCTGCTTCTGCGAGATCACAGTCAACACCTGCGCAATCGACAGCCTCACCACCTTTCTGCATTACCCAGGGAAAAAAAAAACAGCAATATCAGAAACAAAGACTTTACTTTTCGAAAATAAAACCAGCGAGAGTGAGAGAGAGAGAAACAGTACATCTTGGAGAGCTTGTTGGGTGCACCGCCGGTGACCTTGGCCACACGGAGGAGGGCAAGCTCTGCCTTGAAATCCTTGAGCTGGTTCAGCAGCTCAGCCTTCGATTTCTGACGCAGCTCATGGACCTTGATTCTCGCTGTCACATTTTCACAAACAAATACGCGACAACACGGAAATCAGAAGTAAAACTAAAGCATGGTTTTCGAAAACATAGAAACCGATAATCAGAAATAACATGCTTTTTGTAAGCATAGGCAGAAGCAAAGAAAAGGATTGGGGTTTGGCCCTGTACCCATTGTTGTGCGTCTCGGAGCTTCGCTGCGGCAGATTTGTTTCGCTACGAATGAAACCCTAGAAAAATGGGGTTGAGGGCTTGTTTTTAAGGGTTTAGTGTTTAGTGTTATATATATATATATAGTCGGGCTGGTACATTTGGGTTGGCTCGTTTGGGTTTCAGTTGAGCTTATTGGGCTGAGCTTTTGAATCGAAATGTTTGGGCTGAATGGTTTAAGGAGAGGACTTATAAGTCAATTTGGGCCTAACTAGAGCCTACTAAACAAATTTTGTTCGGAGCTTCGGACAAACTAAAGCCCTCAGATTTATTTTTGAGAAATGCTATAGTGCAATAAAAAAATTATTTTTTTACCCATAAAAATCTTAGGTGGCAAGAGGTCATATGCCCTATCTATAATTGATGTGGTCCCACCCACTAATGAGCCTATGACTTCTTGCCACCTAGGACTTTTATAGGCAAAAAATAATCTTTTTATTGCACTATAGCATATCTCTTTATTTTTTACGCCCTTTTTTTTTTGGAACAATATTGAAGCGTGTTTTAAATGGCTTCTTATGACAGCCACTTAGAAAAAAAAAAAAACAAACAAACAAACAAACAAACAAAGAAAAACTACTTAAAAGATACAAAGTCAATATAAAATAAATGTGATAAGTAAATGTGAAAAATATGATTACTTTTATTTTTTAGCTTAAGGGGCATACGTCAATTGCATGGTCAAATTTCCCTGTTTCTAGGTAAAGCTTTGGTACCTTAATTTAGTGGATAATGTTACATTCGCTTCCACTCTTTTACATCAATTTTTTCATATCTAAAGATAAAATTTTATTGGATTTTTAACCAATTGTGATTTTAAATGCCGCTTACAGGTGTAGAGAAATGAGTGTGGGCCCTGTGGGGAAGTATGAGTGTGAGTATCATTATTCTTATTAAATTGACATATGCCTTAGAGTATGTGATTCGTACACCTGCAATTTTTAAATGCATGTGAGAATTACATATTCTAAAAATATATGTCACATGCTTTGTTAATCTTAGTTAAAGTGAAATTGAGAATTACTTCTTTTGAAAACTTTTATTTATTTTTAGATAAGATGTCAAGTACTAATTGTTGTATCAAGAAAGAGACATAGGCTCTGTTTGTTAATGTTTTTAGAAAGTTTTTTTTTATTATTTTTTTTATTTTTTAACAAATGTTATGATTAACATAAAAATAAATTTAGTTTTGAACGTTTAGTAAATGTTTTATTTATTGGATTCTTTCTTAATATTTTTATTTTTCAAAAAAGAAGTCCAAGAGGCCTATTTTATGATTTAAAACTCAGGGAAAAGTCCACATACTCCTCTCAAATTATCATCTAATTGACAACAACGTTTCTCCCAAACTTTCAATTGTGACCATGTCCTCACCCCCCCCCCCTAAACTACCAAAAAATTATCAATGTTCCCTCCAATAATGAAACTACCCTTAGTAAAATAAAAACAAAAAATACTATAACTTCTAGAAAAAGCCTAAAACTAAAATTTTTTTTTAAAAAAAAAAAATCCTTTTTATCATAAAAAAATTATAAAATTTCGATTTTTTTGTTGTTATAAAAATTGAATTTTTTTGTTATAAAAATTGATTTTTTTTGTTTTGTTTTATAACTTTTTTAAATAAAAATTTCCATCTTAAAAAAAAAAATAACAATTTTCGTTTAAGAAAATAAAAATTTTCATTTTCTAAAACAAAATTAAAAAAAAAAATGTTTTTTTAAATAAAAATTTCCGTTTTAAAAAAATATATTCGTTTTTAAAAAAATTTGTATTTTTTTAAAAAATTATTATTATTATTATTATTATTATTTAATTTATAAAGATATTTTTGTTTTATTGAGAAATATATATGGGCATTTTTATTTTTTTGTTAGCTTTGAGGGGAATTGATAATGTTTTAATAATTTAGATGAGATATTGTTACAATTAAAAATTTTAAAAAATATATTATCAATTAAATGGTAGTTTGAGGGAGTACTATACTTTAACATAAAATTTAACTAACCATCTCTTGTTTTCAATATGCCACAAAGCCAGCCCCTCACCACTCTACTCTTGTGCTGACTTTCACGTGTAGTGGATAACAAAATCAGTCATGACAATGACTCTTAACAAAATCAATTAAGTGCAATCGGATTATTTTGTGGTTAGGTTATGGTTGAGTTAACTAACATATTTGACTTCGTCTCAATCATCACAGCTTAACGGATCTTGACAGCGCTCGGTGATTGTGAATGTCCTTAATTCGAGCCAAGCACTCTAATACTATTGGGAACTTCTAGATAGCCAAATAAATAAATCTAATTTTTTTTTAAAATTGATGTGGCAGACTACCGTGAATAGCAGAGAATGAAGAGAAAATTACATTTTTTTTAATTTAAAAACTTTTGTCACATTAATTTTTTTTTTTTTATTCATTTGTTTAACTTCCTACCACTTCTCAATACCATTTAATAATTAATTAACACCATTACTTTCAGTATACTACTCACATGCTATGTTGTAGGCCCGTGAATCTGATTGTACTCACGTGCTATTCCGTAAGCCACCCTCGGCCTTGGGATGTCAATGGGCCAAAGGCGTGGGCTTTCTTTGTCCAATAGCACTACACTACTCACTTGTACTTCTAGAACTTGTTCTTCTACGTTTTCACAAAAAAAAAAAAAAAAAAAAACTTGTTCTTCTACATCTCTTATCTCCTTGGACTTCTCGTGTGGCCTTGTCGACTTCCACTCCTAGCATACTTACATATCTTGGATTAGGCGAGCAATGGCCTTGTGGTCCTATGTCACAAAGTTTTTTTTTTTAATTAAATGCGGGAAAATGTTACAAAAGAATACAACATGTTGCAGAGAAGGCCGGACGGACGAGACGAGAGGGGGTAAATGACTCATTTTACCTACCTAAATTTTAATGAGCCCAACTTCTTTTATTTTTTTTCGAAGGAAAAGACATTCCATACTCATTCATTGATGAAAAGATTGTGAGCAAAAGCTCTTACAAATAGAACAAAAAACTCTGAAGCAAATCACAGTCGAAGCTACGAGATTACAAACATCAAAGATACATACATTATAAATTTAACATTCAAGACGTATCAATGACATCAACATCCGTTAACCCATGACTAATCTTCAATTTTAATAACAAATCTGCTCCAGACAGATTCAATCCAATAATTCTTATTCCTTGGCCCTGAGAGCAGAAAACTCTCATGCCGAAACTCATCATCCTCAACTCGATAGCCAAGATACCGTTCACATCCACAATCCAATAATCTAGACCAAAAGCGAATACCCCACAGATCATCAAGCGGGCAGATCAAGAGAGAGGACAGAGCCTTATAACAAGCAACAAAAACAAGAACAAAAAACCACAAGAAAATAGAAAAAACAGGCAGGAAACGAACAAGGAAAACTGGAAAAGAAATACAAGGAAAAAAAAGACAAGAGCCAAAAAACCACAAAAACAAAAAGTGACATTGGAAGAAAACAGACCTCAGAGCGAGGCTGCCGGAAAGCGACGCAAGGAGGAGATGGACACGGGCGGAGCCGGAGAGCCAGTGGGAAGAGCGGGAGTCAACGGGGGTCTGACGGGGGACGGTAGATCGAGCTTAGACCAGTCCGATTCAAAAGCCAAGCCAGAATCGAAAAATGACTCGATGGATCTGAGTTCAAGGGTCGTAGGAGAGTGGCTAAAACAAAAAAAGGACAATGAGTCAAACTTCTAAAGCATAGTGATTTCTAGTTGCTTACTCTGAATTATGAAGAGCCGCCATATTATTTAACAAAACTTCATTCACCAAATAATAAGTTAGTAGGTGAGCATTTCATTAAATTGACATATGCCTTAGAGTACGTGATTTGTACACCTGCATTTTTTAAATGCATGTGAGAATTACATGCTCTATGAATATATGTCACATGCTTTGTTAATCCTAGTTAAAGTGAAATTGAGAATTACTTCTTTTGAAGACTTTTTTTTAGATAAGATGTCAAATACTAATTGTTGAATCAAGAAAGAGATATAGGCTCCGTTTGTTAATGTTTTAAGAAAGTATTTTTTTTGTTTTATTTTTTAACAAATGTTATGATTAACATAAAAATAAATTTAGTTTTGAACATTTAGTAAATGTTTTATTTATTGGATTCTTTGTTAATATTTTTATTTTTAAAAAAAGAAGTCCAAGAGGCCTATTTTATGATATAAAACTCAGGAAAAAGTCCACATACTCCTCTCAAACTATCATTCAATTGACAATGCTCCCCCTAAACTTTCAATTGTGACAACGTCCCCCCTAAACTACTAAAAATTATCAATGTACCCCCCAATAACGAAACTACCCTTAGTAAAATTAAAAAAAAAAAAAAATACTATAACTTCTAGAAAAAACCTAAAACTAAAATAAAATAAAAATAAAATAAAAAAAATTCCAAAGGGTGGCAAATTTAAATTTTTTTTAAAAAAATCCTTTTTATAAGAAGAAAATTATAAAATTTCAATTTTTTTTTTGTTATAAAAATTGAAAAATTTTGTTTTGTAACTTTTTTAAATAAAAATTTCCATCTTAAAAAAAAAAAAAACAATTTTCGTTTAGGAAAATAAAAATTTTCATTTTCTAAAACAAAATTAAAAAAAAAATTAAATAAAAATTTCCGTTTTAAAAAAAAAAATCGTTATAAAAAATAATTTGTTTTTACAAAAATTCGTATTTAAAAAAAAAATTATTATTATTAATATTTAATTTATAAAGATATTTTTGTTTTATTGAGAATTATATATGGGCATTTTTATTTTTTTGTGAGCTTTGAGGAATTGACAATGTTTTAATAATTTTGATGAGACATTGTTATAATTGAAAATTTAGAAAAAATATTGTCAATTAAACGGTAGTATGAGGGAGTACTATACTATAACATAAAACTTAGAGAGTGACTTGGATGCACCTGTTGCAACCAATAAGAAGCTGACATATCAGCCAATTTCATTATACTTATTCTTCATGGGGTGGCTGGCCACCACCCTCAACTCATGGGAGTGGCTGGCAGGCCACTCCCATGGCCTGGCAACCACCCAAAATTCGGATCTGGGGTGGCGGCTGGGGGTGGTTCGCCGGCCACACCCATAGGCCATGGGTGTGGCCGGGGAGCCACCCCCAGGCCATGGCAGCCACTCCAAGTCGGGGAGGGGTAGCCAGCAAACCACCTCTTCAATTCTGTTTTTATTTTTTATAAACAATTAATTTTTTATTTCATATGTGATATAATCTAATGTAGTTAAGCCTTTTTTAAAAAAACTTAAGTTTGACTTAGGTATCAACTTTTGATTAGGTACACAAAACTCATATTTTGTGCAACCTCCCCATATAAGTTATTCTCTAAAACTTAACTAACCATCTTTTGTTTTCAATATGGGACAAAGCCAGTCCCACACCACTCTACTCTTGTGCTGACTTTTCCGTGTAGTGGATAACAAAATCAGTCATGACAATAAGTTCAATGGGATTATTTTATGGTTAGGTTATGGTTGAGTTAACTAACATATTTGACTTCGTCTCAAATCATCACAGCTTAACGGATCTTGACAGCGCTTGGTGATTGTGAATGTCCTTAATTCGAGCCAAGCACCCTAATACCATTGAAAAGTTATAGACAGCCAAATAAATAAATTTAATTTTTTTTTTTTTTAAATTGACATGGCAGACCACCATAAGTGGTAGACAATAAAAAAAATTGCATTTTTTTTATTTAAAACTCTTACCACGTTTAATTTTTTTAAAAAAATTTATTTAGTTAACTTCCTATCACTTCTCAATACCATTTGATAATTAATTAACACCATTACTTCCGGAATACTGCTCATGTGCTATTTCGTAAGCCCGTGAATCTGATACATTGTACTCAAGTGCTATTCCGTAATCCACCCTCGGCCTTGGGATGTCAATGGGCCAAAGGCATGGGCTTTCTTTGTCCAATAGCACTACACTACTCACTTGTTCTTCTACGTTTTCAAAAAAAAAAAAAAAAAAAAAAAACTTGTTCTTCTACATCTCTTATCTCCTTGGACTTCTTGTGTGACCTTGTCGACTTCCACTCCTAGCATACTTACATATCTTGGATTAGGCGAGCAATGGCCTTATGTTCCTATGTCACAACGTTTTTTTTTTTTTTTTTTAATTAAATGTGGGAAAATGTTACAAAGGGATACATGTTGTAGAGAAGGTCGGACGAACGAGATGAGAGGGGGTAAATGACTCATTTTACCTACCTAAATTTTAATGAGCCAAACTTCTTTTTTTTTTTTCTTTTTTTTTTTTGAGGAGAAGACATTCCATACTCATTAATTGATGAAAAGATCGTGAGCAAAAGCTCTGAAGCAAATCACAGTCGAAGGTACGAGATTATAGACATCAAAGATACATACATTATAAATTTAACATTCAAGACCTATCAATGACATCAACATCCGTTAACACATAACTAGTCTTTAGTTTTAATAGCGAATCTGCTCCAGACAGACTCAATCAAATGACTTTTATTCCTTAGCCCTGAGAGCAGAAAACCCTCATGCCGAAATTCATCCTCCTCGACCCGATAGCCAAGAAACCGTTCACATCCACAACTCAATGGTCTAGACCAAAAGCGAATACCCCACAGATCATCAAGCGGGCAGATCAAAAGAGAGAACATAGCCTTATTACAAGCAACAAAAACAAGAACAAAAAACCACAAGAAAATAGAAAAAGCAGGCAGGAAACAAAATGGGAAAACTGGAAAAGAAATATGAGGAAAAAATAGACAATAGCCAAAAAAACCACAAAAACAAAAAGTGACACCGGAAGAAAATAGGCCTTAGAGCCAGGCTGCCGGAAAGCGACGCAAGGAGGCGATGAACACGGACGGAGCTAGAGAGCCAGTGGGAAGAGCGGGAGTCGACAGGGGTTTGACGAATGACGGTAGATCGAGCTTAGACCAGTCCGATCCAAGAGCCAAGCCAGAACTGAAAAATGACTTGATGGATCTGAGCTCAGGAGCCGTAGGAGAGTGGCTAAAACAAAAAACGGGACAATGAGTCCAACTTCTAAAGCACAATGACTTTCAGTTGTTCACTCTGAATTATGAAGAGCCGCCATATTATTTAACAAAACATCATTCACCAAATAATAAGTTAGTAGGTGAGCATTTCTTTTCTTTTTTTTTTCTAAGCAATTACAAACAAAGGGAGTGGTTATATAGGGGGATTCTTCCCACTATTGATCCTAATAGAAGAGAAAATGGGGGTAGTATTGGGAATGTTTCCAAAACACAAGGTTGGTAGCTACCCACTTGGCGAGATGGTACGCACGAAAGTTTGCACTTCTTGAAACTTTTGCAGCATTCTAATCTTGAAAATCTTGGAGTTTTAGTTGTATGTCAGAAATGATAGGAGCAAAGGAACAATCTAAGAGAAGATATCGCTAATTGATGGCCATAATTGTAACCAAAGAGTCACCTTCTATCATTAATTTAGAGCAGCCATTAGATAGGGCAAGGTCCATTCCTGTTAAAACTGCCATAACTTCTCCTTTAGTAACATCCAGAGAGTTTAGCTTTTTGGTCAGCATTTCAATTGATTGGTGGTTGTTTGGTTTTAATTTGTTCGGACAACCATTAATTAGTTTAAATGGATTTGGTTGGATGTTCACTTCGCTCCGACTACTAGCCTATGGGTGTAATAAAGTTATGGGAGTACAATTAGGTTGTGGGGTACAGTACAGAACATGGTATTTTGGGGTTGACAATACGTCTGTACAATTAAGGTTTTCATATATATATATATATATAGTAACCCTGAATCATTAATAGTAAAAATTTAGCGGCACTCTTCTATGGACGTAGGCACCTTGCCAAGCCACGTAAATATGTATCTCGACTCTCTTAATCTCTCTCTTTTCGATTCCATATTATTCATAATTGTTGTGCACATTAATTACAACGGTTTTTATGCTTGTTTCTTGCATTTGAAAGTGGCCAAATTGGCGCTCAAGATATTCATCTACCATGCTTGGGAGAAGCAAGAGTGGCAAACTTATAAATGGAAAGGAGGTAGCTTCCTCATGTATGCTCATTTTTTGTTCTCTTTACTTATACTTTGTCAATTTATCTTCTTTGGTATTTTTTCATTCACCCACTAATTTAGGCATTGGAAGTGGTTCCACAGCTATATTCGATGAACCGCTCTAACATTTTTATATCTTCCTTGCAGATCTCTCAATCGAACGATTGGTGTGTGATCACTATTTTAATATTTTATATCTTAGTTCATCTACTGACTTAGACCGAACAAAGTTATTCTCTAAATTAAATTAAAGAAAATTCTCCAACCGTACCATAAGAGAAAGAAGAAAGAAAACAGAACAAAAGAAGAAGAGACCCCCTAATTAACTTCAAGGTCTTTATAAATGTGAATACTGTCTGTGATTTCGAACCTCTACCAACTGGTTGTCTATATAGAAACAGATTTGGTCCCGATGAATGAGACTCTTGACAAATTCTTCTTTCAAGGTCAAAATCAGGCTACAATGGTGATGCTAGAATTTAAACATCGCAACTTTAGACCTTGTCTTTTTTATTTTATTATTTTTTTTTTTTTTTGTATCAATGTGGACACAAGGCAAAGACATGGGGTTCCTACAATAAATAATGCTGACAAAATAATTGCGTTATCTAAGTGCAGGCCCTTAAAAGTAATTTGAATTTATGGATGGAAACAAGCTTAATAAAGCATGCTATATAACAAAGTTCAGTGGCCACATGGCCTATCTTCTGGATAATCTAGTCCGGTTGTATATCATCTTCCACGTGGCTGATCAAAGTATCAATTACGAAAAGATTATCTTTAAAATAAAATAATAATAATGGTATTTAATAAACTATTATATATATATATATATATATATATATATAATCAATTGAAAATTACTCTTTTCCAAACTCAATCTTCATTTTCTCTCTTTTTTTTTTTTTTTTCTTTTCTCACAGATCCCTCATCCCTGATTGGCCATCCCTCTTCCAAAATTTGTTAAAAAAATTTATTTATTATTCTTGATCTTTCATCACTTTTACAATTATTCTTCTAAACTTTTTTTTTTTCAATTTATGAATGCCATTTTTCAAAAGTTTTGTAAGAATTTTGTGTAATGTGGACCGTTACTCATATATAAATATACAAATGACATTTTCTTATTCATGCAAGAAAATGTAGAATTCAACATTAATTGTCTAATTTATCTAGCTGAAAAGCAAAGTGGCTGGTCAAAGCTGCCGTCCAGCCCATGTCCCTTGCTCGCTTTCCAAGTCCTCGCCAAGTGGATATTCCCAAAAGGGCCAAAAGGTTTTTTTTTTTTTTTTTTTTTTTTTTTTTTTTTTTTTATTTAATTTATTATTATTATTATTATTATTCAAATAAAGGAAACGGGAAAGGGAGAAAAAGGAAATATCAAAACAATTAATAGCACGGCAATATCACATAACTTTACTTTTCTCTCTTGTGAAAATTAGTTTTAAGAATAATTAGTGAGAATTAATATGGTTAAATCTCACATCATATATTAATTATTAAATTAAAGTATTAATGGCTCCAAGTCAACTGATAGAAAGTTTTGGTTGAAATTAATATTTTGTATTGATTAGACACATTTAAACCCAATAGTCTATAAAATGTCAGTTATTTTTATATAACCGATGTATTAATTTGATTTTAAGTTGAATTTTGTTTTACCAAAGTTTAAATAATTTTATCATTGGATTTAAAATGAAGGGCTACGATTTCGTGACATGAGAATCTCCAATTTTGAGTAATTTGAGAAGATCTCAATCCGTGGAAGAGTATTTTTGTCCCCTCAAAAAATGAAAACCCTCAACTATAACTAACTGGGTATTATCCAGTTCATTTGAAGTGGAGGGGATCTTGTTCTTTAAAACGATCACCCTTTTAGGCCACAAAATGGGCATTAATAGCCAAAAATATGACTTTAGTAGCACAAGGATGGATTGAGATCTCCTAAAATTTATTTTAAATTTGAGATTATCAAATTCATAAATCTCAATCTTCTATCTCATTTAAGCGTCTAAAATAAGCCATGTTTCATAATTTAATGAGGAAGTTAGGGGATCGTAATCCGTCGGGACCATAGAATCCCCGTCTACATTATATATATATGTTCTCAACTTACAAATCCAAAACCCCACATTTTAGATTTACCTTTTGTACACTTAATTTGATTATTCGGACGCATCATATGATGATTATTAATTATTAACTATTTTATAATAAGTTTGAAGCGTAAGTTTAGTCACATTCTTAAAAATTTTGATTTTCAAGTGTTACATTCTTGAAAATGCGAATGCAAGGGAAAAATTAGATTTTCCTAACTAGACGTCTAACTATAGTCAAGTGGATAATGGAAAATCAATTGGCCAAAAAAAACAAAAAACAATATTTTTTTATTTTATAGATAAAAACAATTAACAAAACATATTGGGTAAAGTTCACTTAATCCCTTCAAACTAATATCCCAATGACAATCTACCCCTCAAACTATCAATTGCAACAATTTACCCATAAAATTACCAAAACAATGACAATGTACCTCAATTTTAACAAAATGATGAAACTAAATAATTAAATTTGACTAAATAACTAAATAAAAAAGTGGCTATTTAGTTATTAAATTAAATAATAAAAGACTAAATCCTATGACATGACCATAGGATTTGGAAAGAAAATAATTAAATAGCCACTTTTATTGTACATGCCTTTTATATCAAAAAAATCGTAAGAAGTGCAAAAGCAGATTTCAGATCCGCTAGTGGGAAAACCTATTATACTTAAGTCAATATATAGAGTATTCTTTAATCTTTTAGATAATTAAAAAAAAAAAAAAATGTTATGAGACATAACAAAGAGAGGGTACCTTTTATAGTTGAATAAAGGGAGTGTTAGGTTGTAATGACCAAAAAAAAAAGTTAGTTATATCTACGCTATGATTTTAAAATGACTAATTAATTTGAAACTTCTTTATAATTCCTTAAAGTAACTAAGTAACATCAGATTTAGTATTTATGATTATATTTGTAAATCACTTACTTTATGTGAGCTATTTTCCATCCTTTCAATATGGACTCGAGAAAGTTTACACCTCTTTACGTGAATTTCACCCTTCTTATGCAAGATTTCTCTTATTGGTCAAGTAGTGCACTCTTGAACTTTTATTATTATTATTATTTTGACATGTCTCTACAAGAGGAGAGATGAAGATTTGAACTAGTGACTTTCTCTTCAATAAATGTAGTCCTAACCAATTAAACTACCTCTTGGAACCACTCTTGAACTTTTTTGGGCCTTTGATCTATGAAATGGAAATTTTCGTAGGGTAGCCCTTTTATTAGTTTGACCCAAAGCTTATTTATAGTATAATATCAGTTATATACCCCTCATTTCCGTAAACAATATGTTTGATTGGTTGGACACTGGAAATTTTTTCATAAAGAAGTTCGTATATTAGGAGTTAACACTGGCTTCCTTTGTTAGTATTTTTTTTTTTTTTTTAAAAAAAAGAAAATATATATTTTGAAACACATGAAAGTTTTTGAGACTGAAACTCCTGTCGCAGACTACGGAAAATTTATATCTTTTTGCAAAAATGATTCTTTTTTATAAAAGTTATCAAAATCTCTCTCTTCTTTTTTTTTTTTAAATGTTTGTGCAAAATGTCAAAATCAAATTGAGTAAATAAAGATAGACTTGACTTACGGCCGCTGCCGCAATCCGCATCGGTTCACACCTCGTGTCGATCGGCAGATTGGCTTGTCACCATTCCACATTCGACCAGGGTGCATCGCCAAATAAAGGAGATGCATTCTTAGTCGTCTCATTTCTTATCCCTTCTTATTTGTTTAAGGATGTGTTTGGTATTGTAATTTTATAGATAAAAAGTACCATTTTAAACCAAGTTGTAAAAAATTGGTTGTTTGGGATTAAGATTTCAAAATGCAAAAAATCAGTGTTTTCAAATCGCAGGTACTGAGATGTTTTTTTTTAAAACGCACAATTTAAAAACTAAACTGCAATTTTAAAGACCAAATTACAATTTTACCAAATACTTAATTAGGTTTATAATTTTTTTTAAAAAATCCTTATTTTAAGGGAAAATTACACTTTATCCCCCAAAAGTTTGGGACGATTTTTAATTCGACCTCCAATATTTTAATTTTTGCAATGTACCCCTCAAACTTCTAAATTTTTGCAATTCGACAAATTTAATCTCAAAATTTCTATATTGCCCCTAACTTTTTATTTTTATTTTATTTTAGATATATAAAAAAAAAAAATTGGTGGTGCAAAAATGGCCAGATGGCCAAAGGAGCCGCCCCGAATTTTTTTTTTTTTTTAAAAAAAAAATTATGAGCAATATGAGAATTTTGGGATAAAATTAGTCGAATTGCAAAAATTTAAAAGTTTAGAAAGTTCATTGCAAAAATTAAAACATTAAAGGTCGAATTAAAAATTGCTTCAAACTTTAAAAAATAAAATATACTTTTCCCTTATTTTAAAATTATAATTCCAAACGGAACCTTATTCTAATTTGTTTGAGATACCTAACTGATCAGTCGCAGTCGGTAGGGCGTAAAACCCTTTAAAATGACCGACCCAAAGGCAACAGAGAATAGGCATTATAATATGATAAATTAGTTAGTTAGTCAATTAGGCCAACTTGCATTATTAATTCTGAAAGTGCTGCCCTCATGATAGCAACTCAAAACAATAGACAAGACAACTATGGATTGGAATTTGGTTAGGTGCCGTAACAAACATTTTTTTTGTATTTTTATTAACAGTTTACTCTCTCTTTTTCATAAAAAAAATATTAAAATTAAATCTAATCGTTGAAAAAATTACATAAAATATATTGTAATGCAATTGGTCAAGTATACCCTAAGGTCTGCCAACACATTATGAGGGATAAAATGGGCTTTAAAGATATATACACACGCGGACACGCGGTACTGGCCGGACAACAAGGATTAATGTGGATTTGTGGGTCTCTTCTAATTAGCCTATATAAATAGGCTTCCTTCCTCCCCCGTTTATATTCACTTATTTTCTCTTCTTTAACTCGCCTTCCTATTTTCTCTCTCTTTCGCTCTCTCTCTCTCTCTCTCTCTCTCATTTCGGCGATTCAAGAGCTTCTTTGCTTTCCATCGTTCAACTTCATGGTTTGTCGCTCTTTCTCGTACAGTTTGTTTCTCCCATGCACACACAAACCGGTTTTGATGTTGATTTTCTTCCTTGTTTTTCCATTTGCAGGAACCGGTGCTTGAAACAGGAGGTGGTCTTAGATATGAAGAGGTTCGCCCGGTTTGTTTATTTTTTATTTCTTTTTCATGTTCTGTTCTTTATTTTTGTTTTTTGAATTTATTTATTTTGTTTTGCAGGAGCATATAGTGAATTCTCGCGGATTGAAGCTCTTCACATGTAGATGGCTTCCGGCAAATCAAGAACCGAAAGCCTTGATTTTCATATGCCATGGTTATGCCATGGAGTGCAGCATCACCATGAACAGTCAGTATTTGTTCTTCATTCATTCTCTTTATTATTATTTCATAATAATTTTGAAACAAATTAACCCAAAAATAAAAAAAATCTGAATATAAAAGGTTAATTTGCGATTGGATCAGGTACGGCAACCCGGCTAGCGAAGGCGGGCTTTGCTGTTTATGGAATAGACTACGAAGGCCATGGAAAATCAGAAGGATTGCAAGCCTTCGTCAACAACTTTGACGACGTCGTCGCGGACTGCTCTAATCATTTTACAAGCATATGTGGTCAGTTTTTATTTTCTGTCTCTGTGAACGTAAAAGAAGACTGGCCGCAATTTACTCATCTTTCATTATTTATTTATTTATTTTGTGGGTGACTTTCAGAAAAGAAAGAGAACAAAACGAAGATGAGATATTTGTTTGGTGAGTCCATGGGTGGGGCAATCGCTCTCCTATTACACAGGAAGAGGCCTGACTACTGGGACGGTGCCGTCTTGGTTGCACCCATGTGTAAGGTATGCTCTTTTATTTTTACTATGGTGTTTTGAACTTTTATGTGTCTGTCTTTTACCATCGTATATATTTATTATATAAATTGACACGATATATTACATAATTAAATTTGATTTACATTAATTAAGGTGACAAGTTTTAAATATATAATTTTTAAAAATTAATTGATATCATGAAAAGTAATATCATTCTTCTCCTTTGATTTTTCTGAGGAGTGGATCTATTCAATGTTTCTATCTTTTCTATGATTCTATCTTCTTTCTTTTACAATATATATTATATACGGTACAGAAAAATCATCAATTATTTTTTAACCTTTTATGTGACGTACGGCTGATGGTGGCACGTGTCTACTGTTCATATAATTTGGAGTTTTAGCATGCGGACACTTTGGGTTCTAGAATCTGTTGACTTTGAGTTGAGGTGGGCCCTTTTTCTTGGTCAAAGTAAATATAATATAAGGCGTAGCTTTTCTATCGTTCCAAGAGACACGATTTTTCGTCGAAATTAATCAAAAGAGATATTATGTTTATACCTCTTTTTGACAATATGTCTGGGACAACGTTTTCTCCTTGGTTAAAAGAATTTCTTTTAACTTTGTAAAAATAACATGTATCTCTCGCACGTGTGAAATAAACATATATTTTTTTTAATATTAGGGATAAAGTTAGAATAAATTTTATTAAAAACTCATGTGCATCTCACATGTTATTAAAAAAAATGAACACATGTCACTTTTATAGATTAGGTTGAAGGAAATTCTTTCAACCCAGTTTGGAGGAAAACTTTGTCCATATTTCTATCGATTATAATTGTTATGACTAGTTTTATGATATATTTGCTGAGTTTTAATCATTGTAGGAATAATGAATTAATCAAAATAAAATAAAATAAAAATTCTCCGATTTTGGAACAAAAAATTAAACATGGCAAGATAATCTTAATGTTGACCAAATCTAATTTGACATATTGAATTTGGATAAATGGAGAATAATTTAAATGAGAAGCCTATCGAGATTAAATAGGTAATTGGATAAATATTTAAATTGTTTTTAATTTTATATTTATTATTTACAGATCGCAGATGACCTAAGGCCACCTGAATTGGTGATACGTATTTTGACAAAGCTTTGCAAATTAATTCCAACGTGGAGAGTTACACCAACCCAAGATATCGTTGACGTCGCCTTTAAAGTACCTGAGGTTAGACAACAGGTATATATATTTCTCACCCCCTTCCTTCCTTCACTTTCCTTAAAAAAAATACAAAGCACTCTTATTTATTACGAAGACAGTAATGCAAGACTGTGATGTCATTATTATGGGATAATTATAAGATAAAAATTTTGCTTATAGTATTATTCACAATTTGGTAAATTCTTATACGACTAAGATGACGTGACATAAAAAATTAACATTTTTATTATTGTCTAGCAATCTATTAAATACTATTATTCTTTAAAGAAATCCACTTGAGAGCTGAGTTTTAATGATAACATATTAACAGATCAGAGCCAACCCATATTGCTATAAAGGGCGGCTTCGCTTGAAAACAGCCTATGAACTTATGAGGGTCAGCACGGAGCTTGAGCAGAGACTTCAAGAGGTTTGTTGGTTATTTCTTCTTTTGCTTTTATTATAATCCTCTTACAAAATGCTTTGGATTCCTGAAACCTGTTATTAATTTTTTGGGGCCTTGTTCAGGTTTCGGTTCCATTTATAGTCCTCCATGGTGATGATGATAGAGTGACAGACAAATCAGTGAGCAAACTACTTTATGATGTGGCATCCAGCACAGACAAGACGTTCAAGTTGTATCCAAACATGTGGCACGGTCTACTCTATGGAGAGACACCAGAAAACTCGGACATTGTGTTTTCAGACATCATCAGTTGGTTGGAAGAGAGATCGACCTTAGGAAATTCAAGGTTGGAGAGGGAGCAAAAGCATGAAAATGACGATTTCGGTTTATCAAAAGACTAAACAAATGCCAGAAAATTACTAGGGCGGCTGGATGGCAATGAAATGAACAAATAGTCAAGAGAAGAAAATTAATCTGCAGTGAAAAATGCATTGATTATGAGATTGATATGGTTGAGTTGGCTGGGCTGTGGGAAGTGGCTGCAGAACTAGAATTGGCAGTGGAGGTGGAAGAGGAATCCATTTGAGAGATGAAAAAGAAAGAAAGAAAGAAAATAATCTCTGTTTGTGTATGTTCTGCCTTACCACTATGATGTTGAAGTGCTTTTGTATAATAAACGCATCTGTTACAATCGATAAGTGCGAGATCTATCTTGTATTTGAAATGAAGGAGATTAATTATTATTTTTTACAATATAATTTACAGTATTTTGGACGTCACAGCTCTCTCAAAATAGCCGTATATAATTTTCTGTGTTTGGGGTCTTTGTGAATGTGTTGGAGCGGTTGCTGGATATAGGTCTTTGACAGCTCCTTTAAATAATATCAAATCTTCAACACTAGAGAAAGAAAACGAAAATAAAGGAAGAGAGAAAAGAATACTCAAAAGAGTTTCAATATACTTATGAGGAATCAGATTGCACTCTAATCATTTACCACAACCATCTCAGATTCAAGAGGTGGTATTATAGATGCTCTCCAGAGATGGCATGATATTATTTACATCGCTTTTTCCACTTTTGCAATATCGAAGTCAAAGATCACAGGCTGCTGCCTGCTAGCTGCATAGCCACAAGGACAAAATTAAACAGAAAATCCTAAATTGACGAGTATGTGCCCTAGGGCCGGTTGAGTGCGAAAAGCCTCCCAGTCCGTAGAGGCATGGTTTTCTTCCACCTACCATGGAAATTTACATTTTAAACAAGAATAATCATACATCAGTCTATAGGAGCTTTCATTGTTCTCGATCATTTCTACCTGCAGCAGTTTTTCATTGTTCACATTTTATACGTAAAAAGTCATGCAGTAATATTACATTCCATGATTCGGTAGGTTTATGTGAGTTTTTACTACCCAGATTAGTGACAGATAGGAACAAATCTAATTGCAGTGCAGACTTTAAACACGTACACCGGACAGCGCATGTAGCGGTTAATTAACATAATTTTCATGTAAGGAACACATCAAGATCAAATACGACTAATTACAACAACAAAAAATGCTGACTGGCAGGTGAAAGGATTGCATATTTCTTTTTCCGTATGCCCTAGCCGTTCCCAACATTAATGTCACTCCCAATGTCTCGTTCTAGAATCAGTCAAGAGGTTGCTTTGCCCAGCATGCGCGGTTTACTCGGTACCAGTACAAAACAGCAACCATCCACATGGATTCATACAATAACCTGCATATGCAAAAAGAAAACAGTGTAAGAAATTCTTGTGATTGTTTGTCTTTGCTATCCACTACGCCACTAACCTGCTCAAATCTTTTCGTTTCACGGATCCCATTATTTAATAGTCTATAGTTTGTTTATTACCTACACTTACAAAAAGAAATCACTCAGTTCCACATTAATCGTCTTAATTATGTTAGTAAAGTGGTCCCAGCTGACTATATAAGCAAGCTCATATAATCTGCCAATTTTATAAGTTGAATGAAAAGATCACCAGCAAGTTCAAAAGCTTCTTTTCAGGATGTCATTGCCTTCTTTCCTAGGCGTGGACACTGAGGAAACCTAGGTTTGGTTACCTAGGATTTTATTCTTCTTTCATTCTTCCTTAACACATTGAAATCAGACCTGATGTTCTACCTAGGGCAGATTAAATCTAAAACCTTGGGGATCAACCTATAAAAAAACCTCCAATGATTTTCCAAGTTCCTACTCCATTAGGGCTCAACCATACCTAAACCTATATCACATCAAATCATAGCACAGCAGTGCTAAACTTCAAAGATTCTGCATCAAGTCCTGGACTACAAAGACAGGTGAAGCCAACAAATAGAACCATTAAATATGCCCCCAAAAGCTGAAACTGTTTTGAGACAAAGCAAGGACCCATTTGATGTGTCCAATGCTCGAAATCCCAAGACCAACTGAATTTTAAGTTTTATGAACATTTCGCCATTCTCCACTCTCCATGCATGTCAAGCAGTTACATGAACATTGAGAAATATCTAACAGTACATGCTATGTCCTGCTCCTCCAGCTCCAGCAAATAAGAATGCTACTATGTCTCGATGAAACCAAATATCCAAAAATAGAAGGAAAAAAAAAACAATAATAATAGATATAAAAATACATATATAAAATGAGAAGAGAAAAAAAAAAAAAAAAACACCTTTAAGTTGAATTTTCCTCAAATGATCTTATTTCGAACTTCTTCGAGTTTCTTTAATATCTCTCCTGGAGTTCTATCCAATTCATCCGCAATTTTTCTCTGCAAATCCAAAGGCAATGTTGGGAACTGCTCACATAGATCCCCATCAATCACATCCTGCAAAATAGCAATTCAGTACTTCCATCTTTGTTTCATAGCAAAATATAAGTAAGCCATACCTAATGGAACCAAAAAGATCATGGCAGGGCTCAGGAAAAAGAAAAATTATGGAAGGAAGCAAAAACTGGACATAAATTTCTCTGGCTGATCACAGGAAGTTAAAACATGATTACCCCAACAACCCCTAACATTTTGGAGAAGAGGTGGTGTTCTATTATCATACAAGTAGCATCGGCATCAATAGTAGTAATTGTAAATAGCTACATAAAACTATGGTCAAGTCACATACAGAGACTGTTAGATCAAAGGTCGATTCAATTGATTAGCAACATGCAGTTTAAGGGCATGTTGACATCCTGGAAAAAACAAATTTTACAAGCCAACTATAACAAAAACCAGTCAGATGCAACATACAACTGATGACGATAATTGAACTGACCCTTAAAATCCACTGACCATCCCCCAAGGAAACTTATACTTGTATGGGAAAGCTTTCAGGACTCTTCAAAAGCCAATTTATAAGTGAAACCTTGCACTCGACATGACTAATTTTCTTACATGACAAATCCAACCTTTCATAATATCAACAGTGCTGTTCTATATAAGATACAGCAGACCTATAATCCATACTGGAGCAAAGAAAGTTTAAGACCAATGACAGGTAAAATTCCAGAAACTCTTACGAAAGAAGACAAAAAAAAAAAATAGCAATCTTAAGAAGATTCGAAACCAGAGGATGGAGCCTTGTATTTTAAAAACCAAAAGTAAAGAAGGACATGAATGCTAACACTCTTAGTAAGTGCAAAGAGTCATTGAAGAATCCAATAACAGTAAAACTTGATTATCCTGTACGAATGATTATATGGGACAACAGGTAATATAACAGAAAGAATATAATAAATGTATATTACCTTAACAGGAAAATAAGCAGATCTATAAGCCATGTGATCTCTTCCACACAAAGGTGGATGTTCCTGCCTCATATACATCTCCAAGTGAGAAAAGAAGTCAACATCGTCGCGGGAAGTGAATGCTAGCAATGCCCCCAAGCTTCCCATCACTGTGCCATATATGAGGCACTCTCCACCGCCTGGAATTAAAGATGCCTTCTGCAAGCAAGTGACCACATCACCAGCATGAAACTGCACTATCTCCTCTACCTTGTTTGGAGCTCCATTCAATTTCCCCTGCTCCCATTTTATTTTCCCACCAGTTGGATCTTCTTCTATCTCATCTGAAACATCCTGCGGTAACCGCACAAAATAGATGTTCCCGAACTTGTCAGCACCTGCCATTGTGTCAAAATCTATGTGGTATGATGCAGTAAGCCATCTTGGAACAGAATCATCGGCAAATATATACAGTTGATTCTCATCCCGTCTATACTTGCAGTAATGGAAGGACTGCAGAGAGGACACAGAAGATAGTCAGTTAAGGAATTATGAAGAAGAAAAGTAAGGAAGAACAGGTCTCAGTGCACAAGCCACTTCCAGACAGTATACACCACAAGATAATAAAAGACCAGGATATGGATTGCATGGATTCCACTTACCCAGCTAAATATTTGGGTGACCACCCAATGGTTTTTGCAAATATGGTATACGGTATAATATCTAACAGCAATGCTCCAACCATCATATAACACCACAAGTTTTTCAATTCATGCATCAGAAACATATAGGCCTTGTTTGGTATCAATATCACTGACACATTTAATCTAATATGAAATATTATGTACCAAGATTTTGTGTAACCAGATCAGCATTTTTCTATGTTTCTTCTTAAAGCTTCACAAAAGGTTGTCAAGACAACTAAACTGATCACCATTTTCCAATGTCCTGCCTCTGTGACACTAGGCATTTTTTTTTGTTGCTTACAAACATTTATTTAATGCTCCAAAACTTGCTAATTATTGAAGTGCTTCATAGGGTTTAATTTTTGACTGGTTCGCAGGGATTTTTGTCAAATTACTATGCCTCATGTTACAGAAAGGCTGGGCAGCCAAGAAACAGAACATTCATAGCATGTGCAAAACTAATACAAGATGTTCTGAAGAGTGAGCAGCAACATAATGGAACACAACCAAAAAGGATTACATGAGCGATTAAGGTGATCCCATGGACACAAAATATGAGATATCCATTCAGATAATTTAGCCTGAACCATCTCAAAAGGTGACCGCACTAGTGAGAAGCAACCAAT
The DNA here is from genome assembly GCF_901000735.1 of Corylus avellana. Classification (NCBI taxonomy): domain Eukaryota; kingdom Viridiplantae; phylum Streptophyta; class Magnoliopsida; order Fagales; family Betulaceae; genus Corylus; species Corylus avellana. The sequence continues at coordinate 26,600,915 of NC_081547.1, forward strand.
TTGTAAGCTAAGGATAAGAAGAAGACAAAATGGCAAAAACTTATAATTGTTTTTTTTTTTTTTTTTTGAGTGATTTTTTGTCCCCATGGGGAGGGGAGAATGAGAGATTCGAACTAGTGACTTCCGCTTTATGAGGCGTGGTCTCCAGCTAATTGAACTAGTCCTTAGGGACAAACAGACCCTATAATTGTAAAGAAGACATTACTCTGTTCTAACAGCAAATATTGCCCAATATTAAACAGGTTGTTGCTACTGACTACAGAGAGCCCAGTATGGCTTTAATTCTTAGCTGACTTCTTCCAAAGTTTTCAATTTTTGTCCATGAATTGTTTCCATTCATATACACAGACAAAAATCTGAGAAAACAAACTACAAGCACTTAATATGAAAATAGAAGAAATTCCATATGTATGTGTGTATATGGATGTATGCTTATATGTATGTGTCTATCTATACGTATGGCAATAAAGTAAACTCAAATTCATCAAACTCAAAAATAAATAAATAAAATTAGAAAAAATATCATACCTCTTGAATGTCACCAACATATATCCGATCACGATAAGTGTGAATGGAGACAATAGTGTTGGGAAACAGTTTATTCTCACATTTTCTAAGCAATCTCCTCTTGCCCAAATCATATAATCTGAGCACAGATCCCATACCCACAAGTAATCTTCCCTGGAACTGGCACAAAGCAGTAGGGACACCTTCCACTTGCGTCTTGTGCAATAATTCAAGTGATTTTCCATCCTCTACAAACCTATAAATATGAATAAAACCAGCAGCTAAACTTCTTTTAGGCCAAAACTGTAGTCCCTTTGCTGTACCAACAGCTAAAAGGGTTCCATACTCCTTATCATGGAAATTCACAGTGCATATGCTGAATGCAGCTTCATTGTCCTGAAGCTCCAGCAGACAAGTCGTATTTGCTGTTTTTGGGTCAAGAACTCTGATGCAAGAAACCCACTTGTCTGACTCTGCCTTGGGATAGCCATAGTGCTCATCCGAGAGGGGATCATCTTTGTCCTCATCACCACCATTCTCCATCTGTTCCACATTACCGTTTTCACCTGTTCCAGCAGCCTCAAAGCTCTCCTTTTTTGCAGCTTCACGCTCTTCAGCTGTGAATGCTCCTTGATCACTCTCAATAATTACCAGCAATTTTCGCTTGGGTTGAAGCACGAACTTTCTTGGTGTGTACCTTAGGGGAATCACAGTTTCATTAAATGTTTCTCCCAGCCTCTCAATGGTAAAAACCCTCAAAGCATCACCAGCAACAGCAACAACACCTTCCTCACATTGGTCAGAGGCAAATGATGCTGCATATTCAAGAGTCTCATATGATAGGGGTGTTAAAAGAAAATGTCCTTGGTGAATATAACCAAGCCAAGGTCGACTTGACAAGCAAAGCATTGCGCGCTTGCCTCTTACAACGATAGAAAAGAGCTTTGGGGCTCTCAGTCCCAAGAATCGAGAACGGGAATCAGAAAGCTGTCCAGTCACCATATCTACAACTGTTCTGAATAGAACCCCATTCTGTAAACCAGAATTAAGAAAAAGGCTGGCAGGATGATCAGCACCATCCTCCCCACCTATTGATGCCTGGACTTCAAGGAAAAGGAGAGACTCTGGCGCTGAAGAAACACTTTGCACACTCAGAATCTGCATACCGTCCTCAGGGTCCAATGATAAGATACGAATCGTGTTGTCATATGAACCAACCGCAAGGAAACGAGATCTCTGCCTCCCTTCAGGTACAGGGGCAATGTCCAAACAAGCTACATCACCTGACATTTCATGCTTATCCACCTCAATTAGTTGACCAGTGATATCCACCTCAAAATACACAAGTTCACCCCCACTAAGTGCAATGACCACTTGAAGCCTGTTAGAGCCAACCTTAGAAATTGTCCTCTTTCCAGGAGTCCTCCACTCATTGATACGGCCATCCTCCCTAATATGCCTAATGCCATTAGGATGAACTTGCATGAGAGAGTCATCACCTATCAAAGAAACAGAAAGTGAAGGCGTAGTATCAAGAAACCCACTATCACTAACTTCTTCAACTGTCTCACCAATGGAAAGCACGAGAGTGGCATTTGAGAATGACACAACAATGTACGCATCAAACTCATCAGTGACATTCTTTTTCACAGTCCAGACTGCACTTGGTACACCAGGAAGCTCCGACACAGCCATTTCACTAATGGCCAAACCAGGTCTTAAGATTCTTATAGATGAACGAGGACCCCGTCCACAAAGTGTAAATATCTGAGGTGTTTCTTCTTCAAATAGATTTACGACTTTCATGTCCATTATTGGCATCAAGCTCTCAACTTGGTCAATCCTAAGAAGGTTCTTAAGTCGTCTTGGCTGGAAAAACACCGGCTGGAAACCTTCTTCAGTTTCCAGTAATGTGGCTGACGAAGACTCCACATCAGCATCATCACCTATTCCCCGGAACTGATAGAAAGAATGATTCCCAAATTCAGAAGCAGCAAACAAGTGCCCTGACTTCAATACACACATGGAAGCAGTAACTGGAAAGGTATCAAAATACTTGATCTTCAATTCCGAAACACGGTCATTGTCATGATCCAATGTAACCTTAAAAATATCCCCATACTCTGTTTGCAACAGAAAGAAGAACATCGCTTTTTGTTTATGCACTGCTGCTGAAACTATAAGAACCCCACGCTCAGCAGGCAAATCTAAACGCCTAGGAATCACAGCCCTAACATCCAGGTGTCCCTGATTCTTATATATCACAAAATTCTCCGCACAAACCAACACACCACTCGGCCCATCCCCTCCTCCAGGAACAGTAACGAGCAAATTTGCACCATTATCAACAGGCTCGGACCACTTCCTAGACACATGGTTAAGACCTAAATCAAGCTCATAAAAGGTCAAATTCTTCTGGGCCTCACTCGCAGCCTGCCCAGTCGAATCCTGGTCTGCCTCCGAGTAATCCAACTCAATGGCGGCAAAAATTGGGTTATCGAACCCGCAGTCAACCCCGCAGATGGAATACACTATCGTATGCGACTTGTGTGCCTCCAACGGCGACGAGATGGTCAGCCTCGCTGCCGTGTCCCTATTCAACACATAAACAAGCTTCTGCTTCTCACAAGCCCCAATCATCACTGCCCTACCCTTGGGATCGATAGCCAAGTACTGGCCCGGAACAATCCTACGACACCCCGATTTCCCGAAAGTTTCTTGGTGAACTTTATCGAACACATTCTTTTCCTTGTTGTACTCGAGGATCACGATCCGACCCGAGTCGGACCCGACCACGATATAGTCTTTCTGAGCCCCGGTGAGCCTAAACTGAGCTAAAGACCTAATGGCACCGAAAATTTCAACGGAGAGAAGGGTTCGGATCTTACCGTTATCGTCGGGTCGGAGAAGCTCCAGAATCTTGCCGCGTGCGACGACGATCTCTTGGACCTTCCCGCCGGAGAAGTTGCCGTTGATGGCACAGACTATGCCGGTGGCTCGCTGCAGAGTGAGGCTGTAGAGGTACATGGCTCGAGAACTTGGGCCAGCTAGGGTTTCGAAGTGGGAAGGAAAATGGAGGATTAGGGTTAGGGTTTTATATGATGCTCAATTGGTGGAGACTGGAGAGGGATTTAGGGTTTTGGGAATGGGGGTTCTGGTGCAGAGTGCGGTTAAAGAAGAGAGAGGAGAGGAGTGTGCGAGTGAGTGAATTGTGATGTGTAAAACCCTAGGGGGATTTCTGGGGATGAGAAAGGTTACCCGCCTTTGTTTGAATCGGACGGCTGAATTTGACGGAGCTGGTGGGTTTCAGGATACGTGGTTAATAATTGGTGTTTTCTCTCTTCCATTAGTTATGATAAATATATACAAGAAATGAAAGATTAATATTTTTATATAAATATTTTAAAGGCCTGTTTGGGATTGCGTTTGAGGGGCTTAAAAATATTTTTAATACTCAAAAAATTCGTTTGAAGAAAAAAGTACTTGTTTGGTAAAAAAAATTAAAAGCGTTTTTAATGGTCCAAAAAGCCTAAAAATGATCAAAACGCACTTTTGACAAAAACTTAAAAATGAAGTTTTTTCTCAAAAGTTCTTTTTGACTTAAAAACTATATTTTTTAAACGTAATCCCAAACATGCTCTAAATTTTTTTTTTTGAATAAAACATCGAGCATATTCATAAATTAAGCAAACCTTTGCTCAAAGATTACAAATTTTCAATTTCTTGAAGACAACTAGGACACTCATGTATCCATAGCTTATAGTTCACAATAAAGGATTACAAACTACGTAATTATTTTACATAGTTAAGAATATTATTCTCTAGTTATTTTACTCATACTATAAAGGTTTCTGTAATATTTCACATTAATCTGTCTTAATACAATGTAATCTATTACATGCTTTCGCTCTCTCTCTCTCTTCTCTCTCCTCCTTTCTCTATTTCTTCAATATATTTAACATACATAAAATCAAAGTTTAAGTACAATATTTTTTCTTAAAATTGCACAAACAATTATGTAAATATTCATAATCATAAACAGATCAAAGATAATGTACTTACATTGACTCGAGAAATCTTTAATTCTTAATAAATAAAAAATTGCAGCAAAAATACTTAAGATAACTTTTCATAAAATATAATTTTCCATCAATGACATCATTTCATTGATACCCTTTCAATTAAACCACCTATTTAGGCTTACTTAATTCTGACTTTATATTTCAGAATCTCCATCTTTAGCTCAAGTTCAAGTGTGTTTTGGTCAAATATGGTCTACATATGGCCTAATTACAGGCTCTAACAGTTTAATCATGTCATAAATACTACCGTTCTGATATAATGTTAAATCACTTATTATTTCCATATAATCAATTAAGATCTTTATATATACATTTATTTTAAGTATATACTAGATCCATAACTAACCACCCCAACTAGACCAAACCTAAGCCAATTCTTTTATAAAATGAAGAAATTAACACACAACAAAATCAAAAGCATTCCTTCGTCAAGAAAATGGCCAAGCTAATTCCCTCCGCCATCTCCATGCCAACCATAGCCTGCACACTCTTATTCATGTTCATCATCAACCAGGCATCCTCCTCTAGAACCATTGGCAATCCAACCCCAACCCCTCATAACCATTACCACAAAATAACGTTTCTAATGAGAGATGTGCTCAATGTGACTCAACCCTCATCAAAACCTGCAACCACTAAAGTCACCGGTCAGCTTCCCTTCCAAAAGCCACTAGGCCTTTTCCCTCCCATTGGACGAATCCCCCTACTTGGGTCCAATCCAACAGTTCCGGCTGGCACCGCTGCCGGATTGTCCACTCAAACGCTCGATCTCTCCGGCATCATCGGTGTATCTTTCCCGGCTAGAGCTACCCTCCAAGAGTTGGAGTCTGGGACAGTAACAGTAATAGACCAAGAATTGTTCAAAGGTTCAAGCAGCAACAACAACAACAACATGTCACCCATGCTTGGAAAAGCACAAGGGATATATGTTGCTAGCTCAGAAGATGGGAGCAGCCATATGATGGCCATGACAACATATTTTGATGACTTTAATGATGGGCTGAGGTTTTTTGGGGTGCACCAGACAGAAGTTCCCGAGTCTCATATTGCAGTTATTGGTGGCATTGGGAAGTATCAAGGAGCAAATGGGTATGCAACAGTTAAGGCAGTGGATCATGTTGGGTCTCCTACTGGTGGGGAAGGAAAAGGAACCAATTATAAGCTCCTTCTGTTCAATGTATATCTGAGTTAGTGGCACGTTTGGTAGCCAATTAAGCTAAATATCAATCTTAAGCTTCTGATTTCTGCTACACTTTGAGTGAAAAATTGGGGTGTTTTGTTTTGAACAGAATATGAAATAATGAAATTTGTCCCAATTGTGTTTGAAATAAGCTTATATAAGTAGAATTACATGGTTTTCATTGTGATACATGAATTCTAAGTCTGTTTATTTTGGCATAAAATATATTTTGAGAAAGGTTGTTTCTATTTTTGAGTATTTGACATAGTGTAAAATATTGGTCAACCTGAAATGTTTTCAGTTGATCAAGAAAAATAACATTCACGAGTATAAAAGCTTGAACAATTTTTTGCCGTTCTCCTACGTACATCTCCAGACAGACAACTATGAGAGGGTATGAGAGGATTCTTATGAAGCTTATCTATCCGAGCAGGTAAGTCCTATAAAAGTCCTCTCACAATTGTCTGTCTCGATCAATTATAAGCAATATGGGCAAACAATTTTATCGGATCTTAATCCAACTCATAAAAGGCCTTATAGTCTTACACACTCTCTTCCTTCGTATCCCCTCTTCGTCGCCTCTCTTTTTCATCTCGTAGCTCCTCATATCCGTACAATCTACACCGAAAAAGCTTTTTTCAACCATGTACAGGCCGGTTGCAAACAAAGAGCCAAAAATAGCTACTTTTTTCGACATAAAACATTTCCAACAAAATATTTACGTTGAAATAAACCGGCCTAAGACGAACTTCATTTTGGCACTGAAACAAATCCTTTATTGTGGAAGGGTTGATGGCTTCTAAGACTATATATGTATTCTGTAAAGGATTAAACTGCTGGGATTGGGAAGACTAAAGACTTTGAGGGCCCATATATGAACAAGTTCGAAAAAAAAAAAAAAATCGAATAGAAAAAGTTCAATATGTTTCAATTCTCTCAAGGCATGCCGTTTTGCAGATCAAGCCAGTGGAGAAAAAGTTTTTACCGTCTCCACTTTACTTACATTGATAATTAACATTAATGAGCTGGCAATGGTTCCTTCTAACCAGGTTTGGACAAGGGTTGTTGCATAATTTTCTGGATTATGACATAACTTGGTACCTTCAAACAACTAAAGTACTTCAAAAAAAAAATAAAAAAATAAAAAACAACTGCAACTTCAACCTAACAGATATCTCTTCTTTTCTTTTCTTTTTTCAAGAAATTCATTTGTTCTTATTGAGTGATTAATTGGGCCAACGAGAGAAGCAGATAAATTCTTATTTGTTAAAGTATTTATTAAATAATTAAATTTATATTTTCTTAAGACTATCAAATGGGCTTCTCATTTTTTAGACACTTTTGAGTTGAACTGAATTTATAACACTCCAGTGTCATATTGGAAAAATATGAGTAACCCACATAGTAAGTAGTTTATAAGATATAATCATGAGTGTTAAGTCTCACATTGTTTAGTTATTATGTGAAACCATATAATCGGTTTTACAAATTCTAAAGAGCTTTTCATATTCTAAAAGTTTACAAAGAACGACGAGATTGTGGAAGGTGATTTGTTGAATGTTCTTTCTACTATTCAAAACTAGGGTCGCCATTCTGATTGGCTAAGTGAGTCTATTATTGGTCCAGTCTCTGTGAATGAGCAGAATATATTCTTTTATTCTCTTCCATTCTTTGTAACTTATGTAAATTTGTTAGTGTATACCTAAATATGCATTAGGCTACTGAACAAAGTAAAATCTATAGATCCTGATCAAAATGAATGACATGCTCATTTTAAGTGCTCAAAAATGCAAATAATGAACTATCTAAAAGTCAAAGTGTGATAGTTTTATAATTTTGGTTAATTTGTCTTTGCCTCATGCTCAAAATTTTGAAGTTAGGAAGGAATCCAACCAATTATTACGAGTGTTTCATTTAAACAATGAGCTACTCCACTTGAGCCCCATTGCCTGCTTTTGATGTTCTATAAGATATTATGGAATCCAAAACAAGAGTTAGGTGTTTCAACTAAACACACCCTAGAAGAGAAAGGATGCAACAACTCCATTTTATCAGCTCCACTCCTCTTTCGAATCTCCTCATAAAACTCTCCTTAGACTATATATATACCCCATAGAGAATACTCCCCTCATCAACACAAGGGCACTCAAACATTCTCTTAGCTTTTTAACTTCTTCACACCCCCAAAATGGCCAAGCTTTCCCTTTTCACCACCAACACACTCAAAGGCATCACCTGTCTCTTGCTTCTAGCGATCACCATTGGCTGCGCCACCTCAGCTAGAATCCTTGACGAAGTGGACCCACAACCACCTATCCTCCCATACCCACCCCAATCAGCCAATCCTGCAGCAACAATTGTCCCAATTTTAACTCCACAGGTTGGTCCCACTGCAGCATTACCAAGTGGTCAAATCCCTGCCACCACGGTGGCTGATGATGATGTTGATGTTGATGTGGCACCGGTAGCTAGTCCAGATGTTGAGCCAGACATTGACTCACCACAACCCGAACCAGAAGAACCTGATTCGCCGCAACCCGAACCAGAAGAACCTGATGCTGTGCCAACCCCTGCTGATGTGGCTCCTGTGGCTGGTCCTGCCATCACATCACCAACTGGCCCAGTTGCCCCTGTGGCTGCCACCGCCACTGCCACAGTGGCAAAACCTGGTGGCCCACAAGCTCCTGGGTTGACTTTTTTCATGCACGACATCCTAGGTGGCACACACCCATCAGCCAGGGTGGTCACTGGGATCATAGCCAATACCCAAATCAACGGCCTCCCTTTCACCATACCCAACAACAACATCTTCCCAGTCAGCGGTGGGGTCCCACTGAGCGACGCAAACCTCAACGGTATCCTCAACAACAACAACCTGCCCTTCCTCGCTGGCCTCAACGGCGTTGGCCCCCAAGCCTCCACTGTCCTCCAAAACAGCGGCAACAACAACATCGTTAACGGCGGAAACAACCTGCCTTTCGTCACCGCCGGTCAGTTGCCATCCGGTGCCACGCTCCAGAAGCTACTGTTTGGGTCGCTGACGGTGATCGACGACGAATTGACGGAGGGTCACATGCTGGGTTCCGCTGTGGTTGGCAAAGCGCAAGGGTTTTACTTGGCGAGCTCGTTGGACGGGACGAGCCAGACGATGGCAGTGACTGTGTTGCTGCACGGTGCTGGTGGTGGCGATCACCATCAAGAGGTGGTGGAGGATACGGTCAGCTTCTTCGGGGTGCATCGGACGGCGTCGCCGGAGTCTCAGATTACGGTGGTTGGTGGGACCGGGAAGTATGAGAACGCCAAAGGGTATGCTACGGTGGAGACGCTTCATCCGGAGGATCAGCACACAACGGACGGCGTGGACACGATCCTGCAGTTCAGTGTTTACCTTTATGAGTAGCGAGTGTTTGTGCTTTTGGGTTGGGTAATTATGATTTACCTGGTCATTCTAGTGGGTGTGCCTTTTTCAGTATCTGTTTGACGTATCTTTCTATCATGTGAAATTTGAATGATAATAATGTTGTTTATATTAATCGTTGCTTTTTCCCAAAACTTTAAAGTAATTTCCTCTCTCTATATATATGTGTGTGTATATCAATGAGTTCTTGGTGGATTCTTCACTCAATGAAATCAAAATAATCAAAGTTAATACGTACCCAGGGAGATTATGGTCTTAATCTCTCCTTTGTTTTTTGAATGATATGGGCTTGATCCCTTAATCAATGGCTTAAGTCCCTCAAAATTAAATTGATTTAATTAATTAACTGATGTTTCATTGTTAGTTGTAAAGACCAATAATCTTATATAGTTCAGCACAGCTGAACTTAAGCCAACAAATTCCATATCCCACATTAGCGACGTATATATGTGTTGGTAAAACCTGATTTCATGACTCCTCATTTTGGTCCGAACTTTAATAATTTATGGACGGATGGACCTCTGGTGATAATGTTAGTGAATAATATTGCCATAGGAACACTAGCTTCAAGATAGAATAATGTTAGTGATAAAAAAATGGGCCGCTTCTCATTATTGTTATGGAAGCATTCTCATCTCTTACTTTCTCTTTCTTTTTTTGGCTGATATAAGGACGGGAAAGACCCGTCTTAACCCCTCCCTATTTTCCTTTTCTACCAGAGAAAAAAAAAAAGAATAATGTTAGTGAACATGCAGGTGAAATTTATAATGCTGGAGGCCACATATATCTCAAGGCCCTTGATCTGCAAAACTTTAAGAAGCTGGTTTATCAAAAAAAATTTGTCTAAAGTATGACGTTTGGCTTTCAAATATGGGTTGTAAAATTGATCACTCAAGGCCATGAATGTAAGCATACAGTGCTGGAGAGATTTACTTTTCGGAGAGTTTTGTTAATGAGATTATAATATAATATATATTATTAGGACACCACTCAATCTAAAAATTTAAGCTAATGAAATTGGGCTCAATTATGTTATATTATTATTAACCACCTAGTTGTTTCTTCGCTTTCCCCTTTAAAAAAAAAAAAAACCCCACTTATTTTTTCACTTGATGCGTATACTCTGCGATTTCCCCCTCACATCTGTATCAATTGCCACATCTGCACTCCCCTTGAAGGAAAGTTCTTTTACCATGGGAGAGTCTTTTGCTGCCCGTGGTCGTTCTTCAACGGCTCCTTTACGGATCTATGCAGTGCCTTTCTTACAACAATCACTTAACCGTGATTGTTGTCTTTACCACATAGGACTCTTCACGGAGTTCTTTTGCATCCCTGAACTACCTTGTGCGGCCCCTCTTCATGTCTGGCTTATTTATGGTTTCTTTGGAACCATGAATGAAATCATTGCCTACTATTTTGTCATTTTGGACTTTTCTTTGTATCTTTCCCTGTTTTTGTGCTGCAGTATTCGTTTGGGCTTTGTTGTTGGGGTGCCCATCCTTTTGTTATTGTTTGATTCCATGTAACCCAATTTCCCTTATTTGATTAAAAAAAAAAAGTATTCACACAGCATCACCAAGAGGTTAATGCTCACAATTATGTATGCAAGCCACGCGCTTCTTTAGTCATCTCTACCACCATACCACATCTACACTCTCCTTGAAGGGAAGTTCTTTTACCAAGTGTTCATGCTCATGCATGATCATCACCAAGAGCTCAACACTCACAACTATGTATGCAAGCATGTCATGCGCTTCTTTAGTCTACTCTACCATGCATCATACTGTGTTTAACACTTACCATGCATGTCAAACCTTTGGTTCTAATATTGCTATTGAGGAGGTAAATAATGTTGTATACCACATTTTTATTTCGCAACTATTTTATAATATTGACGTGACAACCTCAACCAACTATTGAATTTTGTTTTCTACAAGAACTGGTCCAAGTGTTGATTGAAACTATCTTATGAACATTATAGAATAAAAATGTGGTTTCTAGAATTGTTTTTGGGGAGATTGATTCCTTAGGAAATTATTTTAAGTAGACTATAATATGACATATTAGGACACCACATAACCCAAGAGCATAAACTAATGCATTTGGGCTCAATTATATTATATTAATCACTTATTTTTATGATATGTTTTCAATGTAAGACTTAATTACTCAATGCATAAGTCAAACCATTTTTTTTTCTTTTTTGAATTGGTATTCCCAGATTTCATTACTCCAAAAAAACTTACTCGTCACTTACAATCTCTAGAATACAATCGGGAATTTCCTCTCTCCACATATGTTCCTCACCAATAACTAAAGCCAAACAGGCTAGCTTATGCGCAACTGTGTTAGCTGATTGCTTCACATGCTTAATCTCCCGTTGGTGCACCCCCCCTAAGAAGAGTTTTTATATCATTTATAAGATGCCCATAATTACTCCAACACATCCCTTCTTTTTGTATAGCTTTCACCACCTCCAGAGAATCCCCCTCCATTATGACGTGAGTGATTTCCAGTTGCCTACACAAGTCGAACCATGTTAAATATTGTTATCTTTTATGGATATTTCAATTTTATTAATTGTTGATATAAACTATCGAAAGCCCACTAGAGGCCCACCAAAGTCCATGGGCTCATGGCCTCATCTTTGAAAGTCTAGTGATGTAGAAGAAAAGGTTAACCCTAAAAGAAGGGAATCAATAAGGTAGACCGTAGACCCAACTAAATCTAGTGCTATAGAAGGAAATGTTAGCCCTATAAGAAAGGGAATTAATAAGGTACACCCAAAAAGAAAGATTTCCGTGATGATCCGAGTGTCTGCAATCGGCAGCCCTCGACGAGTCACTCGTGTCTGTTCTTTTTTACTTTATCTGGCTGGATTGCAACGGTGCGGTCAACTTTATAGTTTTATGTATATTTCTATTTTATTAGTAATTATATGAGTATATATGCTTCTGTTAATTAACCACAAATTCCAATAGATTGATATCAAAGCTTACAAATTCACTAAATCAAAAAAAAAAAAAAAAAGCTTACAAATTCACAAATAATTTAAAAACATTGCTCTCTAAAGAGCTTACATCCTCAAATGCCATCCTCCTTAGGATCACAATAGAGTTAAATATTAAAAACTAAAAACCCACAAATATTGATGTCTGAGAAACACGTACAAACGCATCAAATGATCAGTAAGTTACATAAACAGTGAACTCCAGCAACGTCTCCAAGCCGTCAGTCTCATGCTGATTATTGGTCATATCGTATGTCTTAACCGTCGCAAATCCTTTCGCGTTAACATACTTCCCAGTTCCGCCCATGATTGCCAGCTGCGACTCTGACACGGAAGTCCTATGGATCCCGAAGAAGCTAAGGCTGTCAGCATAACGCCCGCTCTCAAACATAACCGTAAATGCCATGGTCTGGCCGGTACCATCTTCCGAGCTCCCCACGTAGAATCCTTGTGCCTTTCCGACCAATCCTGACCGGAGCTCGTGGCCCTCGGTCAGCTCATCGTCAAACACGGTCATGGTGCCGAACATGAGCATCTGGAGAGTGTTCCCTGATGGGAGTTGACCGCCGTTGACGACTGGAACGTTTCCGAATCCGCCGTTGTTTTGCATCACTGCAGTTGTGGCCCCACTGAGGCCGGTGAGTAATGGAATGTTGTTGTTGTTGTCGACCACACCGTTATCACCGTTGCTGACTGGAAGGACTGCCCCGTTGGGCTTGGCAAATGGGAGTTGACCGTTGATGGATGGGTTGTTGACTATCCCTGTCACGGCTTGAGCTGTTGGGTTTGACCCTCCGAGTATGTCGTGCATGAAAAAGGTTAAGGTGAGTGGTGTCTCAACTTCATTGGTTGCTGAGGTGGCAGACAAAATGGTGAGGGTGAGGAACAAAAGGTAGGCTATGGTGCTCTTGGTTGTGTTAGAGAGGAATCTCTGGGTTTCCATTGGGAAGTCTTTGCTAAGAAATGAGATAAAAGAGAGTTTTGAGAAGACTTGTCTTTGCTGTATTAATGGCTGATGTGTGGAAGTATGATAACTGTGCGTATATATATATAGCTTGAGCTTTGAAATGGGAGTTGATGAGATGGATTTGGTGTATGTTTTGGTTTGGACGCCCAATTTTTATGTCAATTTGAAATAGACCCACCAGCTAGCTAGTTTGAATAGGAGTCGATGAGATGGAGTTGCTGCATTTTTTTATGTTAGATCCTAACTTTGAATGAAGTTGATCCTGAGAACAAATATGTTGAAACTTCTTAGTGGATGAAAAAAGAATGATTTGGCTAGGACAAGGGTTTAGGTCACCTAAGAATATAATAGACTTATTTGGCTTGGGACTGCAAAAATGGGTTTGCAAGCTGAAATAATCTCGTTTAGAAGGAAAAGTACTGTACCTACAACTTTTTAATAATTTGTTGGCACGTGTCCGCATGTGATTAAAAGGTGTTAAAAACTTTTTAGTGACTGACGTAGCTTTAAGCAAGTTGTAAGCCATAACATTCTTCCATTCACCAAGCGGATAGAGGTAAGTTGTTGTAGAATCTAATAGTATGTCATGAATTACCTTCCAAAATATTGAACATGTTAATAAAATTAAGGGGTAATTTCACTGAAGACCCCTGATCTTTCACTCGATTTGACAAACCTCTCTTAAACTTCAAAATTTCACAATTTAGTCCCCTGAACTTTTAATTGCTCTTAATTTGAACCCCTCCGTTAAATTTAGCCATTAAAAATACCAAAAATGACCAAAATATCCATGATTTTCATTTTTTTCAAATAAAAAAACGTTTTGGAATTAAGGATAAAGTTGAAATTTTATAAAAAAAGTCAAGGGTATAAATGTCATTTAACGTTTAAAATTTGACGGAGGGGTCTAAATTAATTGCAATTGAAAGTTCAAGTGACTAAATTGAGAGATTTTGAAGTTTATGGGAAGTTTATCAAATCGGGTGTAAGTTTAGAGATTTTCAGTAAAGTTACCTCTTGAATTAATCTACAGCTTTTCATTATGGTTATCATAATTCTTCAAAATTATTCCTATATAAAGTTATGCAAATCCTCTGTTTCTTGTTTTGAAAGGTTGCTAATCCTGCTATCCCCTGGTTTTACTTGCAATATAAAAGAATCCGTATTTGAGACGGAGGGAGGAGAGACTGGCATAGGCTATGGCTCCCTTCAATTCCCAAGAACAAAAAAATTTTGAGGTAAAATATATATATATATATATATATATATATATATAAATTACTGACTCTTAGCATTAAAAATTTTTAACCCATGGCGCCTGTTCATGATAATTTCTGGCTCCGTCGAACTGGTATTAAAAACTCTTCATAATACTTGCAAATCGAAAGGCAAGTTGCTGCACTAACCAAATATTTTGAAACTTCAATACTTGAATTGAATAAATAGTAAAATGAAAAAGAATTTGACGCAAAGATCATGATACAAAAATCCCTCAGAAATACGAGAACTCTTGATAAATATCAATACTCATATATGAACAAACTGAATCTACATCTATATCTCTTCACACTTTTTTTTTTTTTCACTCGGACCAAAACGATTGTTATATACAGAAATATGTTTTCAAGAATGGTTCTCAATTTCTCATACAATATAGATATCCGCCAAAAACACAACACTAGTGTTCAAAAAGTGTCCATGCTAACAACCTCTGCTGCAAGCTCATCAATCAATAATCTTTCTATTTCTCTACCTATAAAATCGATATCTTCTCCTAAATCTAAAGATCCCAACTCCTTTTCCAGCACTTTCATTGTTGGGTCCTTGCTCATTTCCTGTTCTTGGCTGACCAGCAACCTCCACAACTCTTCCTCAATCATATCCTGACTCAGCCTGGGGTTAAATATTTTTGATGCAGGCTTTGCCCATTTGGGAATACCCATGTATGGCTGGAGCATCTCTATCAGCCCTGAATTTATTCTGTCAAAGAGAAGCCGCCTTTCCGATCTCTTCCAGGAAGCATGCTCACCACACTTTTTTTCCAGGGTCTCGAAAATTGAAAGGCTTATTGGGCATTCTGGAGAGTGCCAGGTACCGAAGTTCATTTCGAGGATCCGGCCATGAAAACCTGCTTCAGTTATGACATCAATAAGGTAGGAGAAATCCCTACCCTCTTCAACTCTAAACAATCTCATTAAATCTTTGTTTTCTTCAGGGTCGTCTACAGATCCTTCCCCGGAATCTTCATCGCTTGACACAATAATTTCATGTCCTTCTGAGTGTGTTTCTGAGAAATCTGATATCAGAAAGTTGCATTCATCAATGCAGCCAAAGAGGGGGGGAAATATATACAGGAAGAACTTGAACTAAAGAAGGTGGGTTAATATTATGAGACAGTCCTAATGAACTCACCACAGATGTCACTGCTGACACTCTCTAAGAACTCAGAATCTTCTTTGAAATGTGGTTCCAGAACTGAAACTGGACTAGGATGATAAGCCTCTTCCAAGCTTGATATGGATTCTTGCCCTGTGTGAGAGCACTGTGAGAAAACAGAACCTTCTTCACAGAATCCAACTGATGTTTCCTACAATTCATGACAAAATTCAGTAGTGATGAAGCAAAATATTGGTAAGATAAATCTAAAGATAAGTTAACACAACAAACTTTCAAGATAGAAATTCAGAATTGGCATGAGAATTGAAAATATTGAATCTATATGAGAATCATTCATACAAAAACACACATGCAGCAGCTATAAACTAACAATTGGGATTTACAAAAGACCAAATGTAGAAGAAGAAGAAGAAGAAGATCCATGGTGTTAGATTCTAGACACCGCAGACAGACGTTAATTTTTATTTCAAGCATAAAATAAACTGATGATTTTGAATCACACTTGAAACTGTGATTTCATATCATTCTATGAAATTTTAAATTGTACTTAAAAAGCTGATAAAATGTTGAAGTTTTCAGGTACGATACAAATTGGTTAAATTAATGAGAGCTTAGCAAATATAAATAAATTCATTGACTGTCTCATAAGAGAGAAACATCAAACCTGCTGAATCAAAGTATCCGAGGCATGACTAGAATCAGAATTTGTCTCTATGATGCAGGGAGCTGGTTCAAACTGCTCTTCCTTGGCATTTCCAGAAGGCCTGCCCACAACGTTACTCTCTGCATCAGTCACATCAGTTGCCATGCTCACCGAGGCAACACAAAAAACTGATGGCTTAGGAAGAAGGGCGTTCTGTTCAGACATGTTCTCAAGCTTGTTCTTCAGCTTAGCTTCCACCACCCTTGTATCTTGTACAATGTGATTAGTTTCTTGACCAGAGAAAGAAGAACTAGAACTCGATGACTGAGGACCCACAAAATCCTGATTAGACAGACCCTTCTCAAATTTGTTCTTCACCTCATCTAGAACCACACACATCTCTTCTACAGTATGATTACTTTCCAAATCCAAGCAGGAAAAAGAATATGATTTCTTATAGCTGAATAAGTTTCTATATTCTAAACCATATTTCTGGTTCAAATTTTGGTTTCTTGACCTGTGCTGTCCACGATTAACAGACTCTTCCAGACTCAAATACAGGTCACTTTGAAGACCTTCATATCTGGTCCCGATTCTAGTACTCCCAGTGGCAGAGGAGAATGCAGGAAGAGAACTGGACCTTGGTAAGTTTCTGACAGAGCCGTTCTTCAAATCATCCTTGCTGATGCCTAAATGATTGCCCGAGTTCACATGTCCATCATTTGGACCAGTTTGATTGCTCAGGCCATACTTATTAGGTTTGTAATTGACATTTTTTGTCCCATTTTCATCATCAGGCATAGCAAGCAATTCACCCAGAGTACTGGCTTGACCAGCGAATCCATCTTTTTGAAACTTGTAGTTCATCTTCCCTTGTTCAGAGATTTGTTTTTTGGCTTCCCTGGTGACATATGACCCATGTGAAAAAGAAAAGAACTTGCATTGATTCTTTAAATAATAAAAGTTTGAAGGCACCATCATCTGAGACTGTTTAACAAAGGTGCCATCAACCCTCAACCCTGACCTCGATAACTTTTTTGGAATCCTGATTGTGCCATGCCTTGTTCGATTGGTAACTTCTCTTGAAATTTCACTGGACACTCCAGGCCATTGCCTAGTAGGTTCAATGTCATAGGCCAAATTCTTCCTCTCTTTCACTTCAATGTGTAATTTCCTATTTTCAGGAGCAGGAACATCTTTTAACTTCCTATCACTCAAAAAAGAGCCTTTATAAGAACTAGATGAAGAGAAACAACGTGCATCATTCTCAGCCTTGTCATGGTTTGGTTCCAAAATAACAATTTTTTTGCGGGGATGCTCACTGTTCGACTCCAATCGAGATCTTGAAAACTCGCATATATTATCAAGACCAAATTCTCTATAGGAATTTCCAACAAGGCCATTCTCAGGTTTCTGCAGTAATTTAACATTTCCATGTACAGTTGTCCTCCCTAAATTCCTACGTTTGTCAGTATTTCTACTGTAAGAAGTACATGATGACTTCGAGACTGTACCATGCCCAGACTGTGGGTCAGGAGGGACACCTTTCCAATATTGTGAGTGCTTGGTAAACAAAGAATCTGGTTCTTGGAAATATTTTGGAAAAAGATCCTTCTTAGAATCTGTAATGTCCATTGCATCTTGAAGTTCCTTCTGGTTTTGGTGCTTCCTATCCCCTGAAATGCATTTTGAATCTAAAAAATTATGCCTTATGAATGCCACTTTTTCTTCTGATGAACTTGAGCTTAGTTTCCCATCTTCAACTGAAAGGTTATGGTGCTTATATCCATTTAATTTATCCAATACTCTAAATATGTAACTTAATTCCTTCTGCTCTTCAATGCTCATCCTAAATGAAGCACGCTCATTGGATGAACGCTTCTCCCGGACACCTATAGATGCAACTCTCTGTAAATAGTAATCAGAAAGCACTCTTTGTTGTTTTTGGACAGGCTGCTGAGGCGGGAGTTCATCAAGACCCATCAATCTTGCAATAACGCTTGGCATTTGCTCTCTAGATTCCATTTCTGTTGACAGTCTTTCACTAGTTTGAATAAACACTCACTAAAACTCAAGTGTCTTTTAGAAAATGAAAGTAGAAATCTGCATCAAACAGAGAGATTGCTATATGAAGAAGGAAACATATAGTAATTACTGCCATCTAATTACGAAAAATTAAAGTAAACAATTAATCAAAATTTTAAATCCCCATAAGAACAAAAACAATAAAAGGCTACTTACCATTTCTTCCTTTGTCGTACTGCCACGGCAACAAGAAAAATCAGATTCAAAATTTGGAGCAATTGTGAGTCTTGAAACCTCCCTCCTTCCTGGAAATTTGATTCTATAAGATTTAAATATGCCAATAGACCTCAATTAAAAAAAAAAAGGCTTCCAAAGAACAGGAAATAGTTCATGGCGTTCGACAAACAACAACAAAAACTACATTTTAAGCCTAAACAGGGTCAAAAAGAGCATATAAAAAAAAGAAAATCCCCGTAGAATCGGGAACATCATATCCTAAATCATATCTATCAGCTTTGAAGAGAATAAAGAAAAAAGGAAAACTACATAATAAATAACTCGAACATATGAAAGGCAGAAGTTAACCTCGCTTTGAGAGGCCCATGTGAGCGTCCTGTGAGATCTAGAAATAATTTCTAGACACTCCAGGAATACAAAATAGTAAAGTTTCAAGCAATCAACTCTCAGAGACCAAATGATTGAGACAACTTTTTTTCGTACGCAGTTATTAGAAATTTAGAACAACAATGAAACAACCAAACAAGTGTAAAGTGCATGAGTAATCGGTACCTACCTTCATGTGTAATTAAAAAGGACAATCCCATACAGTAATCCTTCAAAACACTTTCACAGTAATTACAACCACCCTACGGTCCATTGAAACACAAACTAAACAGAATCATATTGATGCCACTAAAACAACAGCACATCCTTACTAAATTCCCACAAGAAATAAAACCCACTTTGACAAAAGCACACGCAAAAATCAAAACCCAACAAAATCACGAATCCCAATTTCCCCCTTACTAAGGGGAAAAAAAAGGGCCAAGACCAAGAAATTAATTAAAAAATATATATAGAAGTGCTGACCTTTTTCACTCAATTCTCTTCATCATGACAACGATTCTGGCTTTCGATGCGTACCCATAATTCAAATCCTTTATCGCATGCAAGAATTCTCATCGAACCCACTTCATTTGCAACGATCATGAATCTACCAAGAGAGCTCCAAATCACTTCCCGGTCTTGATTATGAATCAAGCAAGAAAAAGACGCGCCGACATACAGGCGGAGTTGGTCAACCAAAAATGCTATCAAATAAAACGTCAAAATCGGCGGAAAAACTTTTCTTCCCTGGGCACGGAAATTTGGTCGGCGAAGCGCGGCGAAGCGAATATGGGAAATTGGTATGGATGTATATTTGGTTAGAGAAACGGAACTGGAAGAAGTAGAGACGCGTCTGTGAAAGAAATAGCTGAGAAAACGACTGAAACGATGAGAAAACAGAGAGAAAATGTGGGAGATTTGTGAGCGTGTATGTGTTGGATTGGTGGGGATCCTTTTTTTTTTTTTTTTAATAATTTGTCGTTTCTACTACTACGCGCGAATAATTATTGTCCTGTTAGCGTAGTTCGCGCCACAGAGAAAAGGCTTTTTTAACTAGAGTTTGATCTGTCCACAAAGATTTTTGCTAAGGAGAGATTTTTTTTTTTTTTTTGGACATGTCTCCACAAGAGGGTGAAGTGGGATTCGAATTAGTGACATCCGATTCATAAGACGTGGTCCTAACCGATTGAGTTATCTCTCAAAAACTTTTTTTTAAAATTTATTTAGAGTATCTCGTTCATCTTGATAACACTCATTTTACAGCCTCCAATTACTACGTGACACTGATACATCATCAATTAAAAAAAAATGCAAAAAGTAAAAATGAGAACAATTACACCAAATCAGATAAAAAAAAACCCTTAGCAGACAAGATCCGACCCACGACGTGGGTCCGTGTGAGACCCACGCGCGGGTTTGGCAGGCGGTGAACGCTTCAAATCTTGTCGGCCGTGACCCGCCTCAAAACCCGTTTCTAATGCCTTAAAACATGTTTCTAATACCTCAAAACTCGTTTCTAATTACTCAAAACCCATTTCTAATACTTCATTCAAAACTAAAACCTAGAAGGGGAAGGTTAACCTTTAAGGATTTTATCAACCTAAAATCTAATGTATTTTAGTCTAAGTTATTTTTGTGCACTTTTTATGTTTTTACTTATATGTCGATTATTGTTTGGGGGCTATAAAATGGGTGTTATCAGGATAGTCATGATAAAAGGTTTTCTCCTTTAAACTCAATTATTATTTTTAAATTAAATTTTATGACATCAAATACTACCAGTTTTATCAATCCAACGTTTATTATTTTAATGTTCACAATATTTTAAAATTTAATAAATATTAATACAATAAAATTCCAATCATTTAATTTGAAAATAGTGATTATGTTTTAAAGAGTTATACATATTCGAATATCCAAAGAATCAGAAATAACCATGATTTAAGAGAAAATTATTCCTTCAATACTAGATTAAGTAAGATTATTTGCTCCCTAAAAAAGAAAAGAAAAGAAAAGCTAAGATTATTTACATATTTTCTATGGAGATTTCATTTGTTGATTTTTAATTTTAAATTAACCATATAAATGAAAATATATATAAAAAAAATGTGTACAAGTAGTAATTTTCTCTTTATGTTAGGAATAAACCCTAAAGAGTAATGCTATAAGTCTTCCTATAATTCTTTTAAAATCATTTCAAATGTGATGTGACTTTTAAAATATCGTTGAATTTGAGATGTAATTTATTGACTTTAGATCTATTGATAATTTTAAAAGCTATATCATATTTGAGATGATTTTAGAAAGATTCTATGAAAGCTTATAGTATTACTTATAACTTGCATTTAGTGGGTGGAGAGTAGTGGAGGCAGGAAAGTGAGGGGTGGAAATAGAGAAATCTTGAGTAGAAGATTCGGTATATCTCCCACGTGAGATTTGTATGGGGTTCGTTTCTTTTCCATTTTTGGCCTTCTAGGGTCATAACTAGGGTTTCGGTTAAACCCTAGGGTTTCTGTTCCCTTGTCCCATAAAATTCAGGCTTTGGCGGCTAGGCCTACTTTTTTGTGACCCAGAAAGTCAACGTATTTTGGGCCTAATATTTAAGCATTAAGAGTTTTGTAATATCTCAATTAGGCCTAACTCAAGGCCCATTAAAGTTTTAACAAGTTCTGAAGTGGTCGTTGGGCCCACGTTGGGCCTAAAACCACGCGTTGATGTTGAAATGTTATGTTATGTCAACGGAGGGGACATCGTCATTAATTATGATTGAAATGAAATGAGTGAGAAAGCTGGTTTGGTAATGGTTTTAAAAATACAGTCTAAATATAAACTCGTTAGGTCAACGCGACTTTATTAAAAAATTTTTAGGTGTTTTTTTTGGGAAATTGACTCATTAGATTAATCGAAACTACAATAAACTCCCAACCGTCAAAAAATTTTAACAGCCGTTAATCCATTCAAAACTCATCGTTTTATTTGATTAAAATATTAATTTTTTATTAATTTAATTTAAAAAATTAATATTAAAAAAAAAAAAAATTTAAGGAATTAGTAGGGAGATTATACATACCTGACCTATTAGGTGGCTTAGGCCACCTCAAGTGGTTTGGGGCCAAACCACTAAGGGTGTGTAATGAAACTTCACTAAAGAATTGATGCGAGCCACCCCGTGGGTGGTTAGGGGTACTTGAGCCACCCATACCTCCTTGCACAGTAGGGGTTGGGGGTGGCTAGGGGTGGCG
The DNA here is from genome assembly GCF_901000735.1 of Corylus avellana. Taxonomy (NCBI): domain Eukaryota; kingdom Viridiplantae; phylum Streptophyta; class Magnoliopsida; order Fagales; family Betulaceae; genus Corylus; species Corylus avellana. The sequence goes on from NC_081547.1 coordinate 26,622,992, forward strand.
TTCCCTTCAATTTTTATTTTTTATTTTTTATTTTTTTTTTAGATTTAATTTTTTTAATTAAATTAATAAAAAAATAATTTTTTAATCAGATAAAACGAGGAGTTTTGAGTGGACTAACGACTGTTAAAATTTTTTGACGATAAGGAGTTTATTGTAGTTTCGATTGACTCAAGGAGTCAATTTCCGAAAAAAAAACACCTATGAAGTTTTTAATGAAAGCGCGTTGATCTAAGGAGTTTATATCTAAATTCCCTTTTTAAAATAAATGATAAAGTCCACATATCCCGTAAAGGCTTAAATTATCACCCATTTGACAATGTTTCTTTAAACTTTTACTTATAACAATGTTTTCCCTAAACCATTAAAACTTGCGCATAACCCACGCTATGCACAGGATTATTCATTATAATTTAATTTAAAAAACTTAAACGCATCTCATCTTACTTTTTATTATAAGTTAAAATAGGTGTATGCAAAAATCTATCACGCTTATTTTAATGAAAATAAATATTAAATGTTATACACCAGTACATTACTGAACATGTACTTAATGAAAAGTATAAAAGAAAAAAAAAATAGCAAGAAGAAAACTTGAATTCTGATTATCAAAATATTAATAAAAAATTAGTAGGAAACACTAATATTGTTGATGTGATACTTATTATATTTCAATACAAATAAAACCTACAAAGTTCTAATCATTTCAAAAAAATGCATAGTAAAATAAACAAAATCTTACAAAGAATATATATCATTTCTTCTTTTTTGAAATAATAGTCATTACTTTCTCATTAAAACAAATCAACCGATGGAACGGTATGCTCCATCGTTACAATGTCTGAGATACAATCAAAATAAAATCTTCACTTAATAAACAAAATCTTCTCTTCTTTTTAATACAAAATAAAACACATATTTCACTCAATATTTAATTCAATCAAATAAATCTCTTCAACACTTTCAAAAATGCTAGAAAATCCGAGTAAATCACAAAAAAGGAAAAAAAAAATCCAATAAAATATTCAAATGAATTAAAACATAAAATCTTATTGGTGTGATACCTAATATATTTTAATAGAATCAATACAAAGAAAATTTATAGAGAAACAAACATAAAAATAATCAATTTACTGTTATGAAAAATTTATATATAGATACACAAAAATAAATCCAAGTAACAAATTTTTTAATTAAACAGAAACCCTAGACAAAATCAAATAGAGTGCAAAAATAAACAAATTTTTTTTATTTTATAAGTACCTAATAAAACAAAATTTGCACTCAGCATTTAACGTGATCAGATAAATCCTCTTAAGTTCAATGTTTAATTATCTCTTTAGTGTTTCGAAAGAGTTTCTATTCTTTTTTTTTTTTTTTGCACAAAAATCAAATAAACACACTATAATCTTCCATTAGTCCACTAAAAATCCTATTATCTTAATTCAGAAGTCGCAATTTTTATCAAGGAACAAATTGAAAAAATTAAATAAATAAACAACCTACAAATACAGTTAATACTCAATTATAATTGTTTGGAGAGGGTTGTGTTATTCTTATTAAGGGTTCATTTGAGATTACAGTTTTAGTAAGAAAGATTTTAAAAATTGATTTTTTTAAAAATTGCGTTTTTGAAAGGTTAAGAATAAGAATTACTTCGGGATTGAGTATTTAGATTATTATTGTTGAAGAGTGGAGACAGAGAAAATAAAAGAAAAGAAAAAAAAAAGTTAATTATTGAAGCTGTAGTTTTTTTCAAGTAAAAAACATAAACATGGATAATTAAGAAGAAGAATTACTTTAGGTTGATTTTTTAGGTTGTTATATTTGAAGAGATGAGAGATCTAAAGACGTGGGAAGAGAGAGAAAAAGAAAAAAGAAAGTTAAATCGGTGAGAGAGAGAAAAAAAATCCGAAATAATTGAGAGTTCTTTATTTTGTAAGCCTTATTATTTTGTAGATAGTCTATTATTAATCAAATTGTTTTTCAATGACTTATTATTTAGAAAAAAACAATTCTTATTTTATAAATTATTTATTATTACATGCACAAAGTATATGTAGAAAAAAAAATTGCCTTCTCTAACCTTTTCTAAATTTGAATTAAAAATATAAAAGTATTAATACATAATAATTTGATTTGTATTATTTGTTTCCTTATTTGATTTGGACATTAATAATACTTAATATTGTGCATTAAATGTTTGAATTTAATAAAATCACATATAAGGGTAATTATTGAAATATAATTAAATGCCTTTAATTAAGCTAATTTAATGACCGGTTCATTATTGAAAACCGGTTCACTCTTAAAAAATCGGTTAAAAAATTATGTCTTAAAAAACCTGTTTATCCTTAAAAAAAAAATGTTTATGCCACATGTCGCAATATTAAGGCACTTTTGAGAGTGATTCGGCTTATATATATATATGATATTGTCATTGTTCCCTACCAAAAGATAAAAATACCCATAAAGATTTCTTAATAAGACAAAAATATCCCTATAAATTCGAAAAAAAAAAGAAATTTTTTAAAAAAATTACTTTAAAAAAACGAATTTTTTTTTTTAAACGTAACTTTTTATTTTATTTTTTTTGAAACAATATTTTTTTAAAAAACGAAAAATTTATATTTTTTTAGACGAAAATTTTTAATTTTTTTTTAAATGGAAAATTTTATTTTAAAAAATATTATAAAACAAAAATTTTCAATTTTCAATTTTTATAAAAAAAATAGAAATTTTTTAAAAAAATTTCTTATAAAAAGGAAAAAAAAAAATTGGCCACCCTATAATTTTATATATAATTTTTTTTTTTTTTAAGTTTTAGTTTTAGGTTTTTTCTATAAATTTTAGTATTTTTTTTTAATTTTTTATTTTATTTTACTAGGGTAGTTTCGTCACTCGCGAGAAGCTCATATTTTTTAAAATCGGAGCCGCCCAACTTCCTTCGCGAGAAGCTCATATTTTTTAAAATCGGAGCCGCCCGACTTCCTTCGCGAGAAACTCATATTTTTTAAAATCGGAGGAGCCCAACTTCCTTCTTTTTCCTTCCTTCTTCTCTCACACTCACAGAGAGCGAGAAGAAGCCGACGATTCTTTTTTCTTACTTATTCTCTCACACTCACAGAGAGACACAGGGAAGAAGCCGACAATGGAGACCACAAGGGAAGAGTCTGGGCTCGAAGCCCTACAGCGCCTGAGGGCCACGGACCCGCCGGTGTGGTTGGCGCCGAGCCCCTCGCTCTCCCAAATTGCTCGAACCGCCTCGGAGCACCTCTTCGCCTTGCTCAGGCCATTCACGCCCAAAACGCCCTTCGACAAGCTCTTGACACAGGGGTTCGACGCCGAGCAGATATGGCAGCAAATCGACCTCCAAGCGCATCCCCTTATGTCAACTATCCGCCGCCGCGAGGTGAATCAGTTCTTCTATCAGTTCGAGAAGAACCCAGGAGAGATCTCGAAGCTCATGAAGGTTGTAGAGGTTGAGAAGAAGGAATCAAAGGGTGGGAGGAGTGTTGTGAAAGAGGAAAGTGAGGATTTTGATGAGGAATTTGACGGGTTTGATGAGGAATTGGATGAGGAGGAGGAAGAGGGGGAGAGAGAGTGAGGGTGAAGAGGAGGACGAGGAAGGTGGAGGTGATGGGATTGAAGATGGGTTTTTGAAGATAAAGGAATTGGAGGAGTTTTTAGAGGAGGATGAAGTTAGGGAATATGGGTTAAAGAAGAAGGACAAGAAAGAGGAGAAGAAAGTTGATGGGTTGGGTATGGATGAAGATGAAGATGATGAAGACGAAGACGACGATGAAGATGAAGATGATGAAGACGAAGACGACGATGAAGATGAAGATGGTGATGAGGTGGGGGTGCTTTTGAGATGAATTTAAAATAGTTTGATTGGTTTTTTTTTTTTGTTTGAGAATTTAGCTTGATTTAACTTTCATCGTGGAACTAGAGTTTGAGTTATTATGGAAGAATTTCTAGTATTTTTTGTGTTAAAGATTTTTCTTTTTTCTTAGGTGGTTGTGGTTTTGAATTCGGTCTAGAAGATGCATAATTTTGAAGTGTCTTGATTTTGATGATCTTTTTTGTGGGCTTTTAACTCGTTGCATTTTGTTCTTCTAGCTTGGAGATTTTGGGCATGGTGATGATGAAGATGCGGACAAGTTGGCGAGGTGCTACTTTGTTGTTTCCCTTTGGTTTTGTTGTTCTTGTTCATTTTATTGTCATTGGTTATCATAAACTGCTCCAATTCGTTATGGTCATACTGGTATTCTTTAGGAAAATTTGCATTTTTCACAGTCTAGTTATGTAGTTGGAAAATGCAAATTCTTTAGAGTGATTCTGCTTCTATTACCAAGGATGCATCGTTGTAGTGCATGGAGTGTATTTTTCAAACTCTAGACGAGAGATTTTCTTTGGGAGTTTATTTTTGAAAATCTAGATGATAGATTTTCTTAATATTTCCCTTTTCTGGGCTTTACCCGTGGATATGTCGTTTTCAGTTATGGAGATTTTTTTGGTGCTAAGAAGAAAAAGGCTGCCAAACAAAAATCAAAATTGAAAGATGGGTCAGAAGAGTCAGACATGGATGATGAACAAGAAGATGATGAGGCATTTGAAAATAAGGTATTGTTTATTTCTTTACAGTTCAACAGAGTATGTGTGTGTCTTGCTTATTAGTTGTGAAATCTCATTCACAAGCATGAATTTTAGTTGAAATAAATCTGATTTATCTATATTTTATTTATAGAAGCAAGCGACTGTTTCCACCCATGAAAAAGAACTTGAGAATCTTCGATCTAAAGTCGAGCAGATGGAAAAAGCAAACCTGGATCCAAAAGCCTGGACCATGCAGGGAGAGGTAATATTGTCATTCTGAAAATCTATTGTTAGACGAACTTGCATGGGTTACAATTGAAGTGAATGTGGATATGACTCAAATCCTTGCATCTATGGTTTATAACAACAGGTAACTGCTGCAAGAAGGCCATTGAACAGTGCATTAGAAGTTGATCTTGATTTTGAGCACAACGCGAGACCTGCCCCTGTAATAACCGAGGAGGTTACAGCAACACTTGAAGATTTGATAAAGAAAAGGATCCTTGAGGTAGACTCCATTCGTTTAGTACATATTAGTTGGTATTCCACTATTATGTCATCAAATTATACTTTCATTTGGGCATTAGACAAGGATAGTCATATGACACCAGGAAAAATAGGAAGGCATTGCCTTTTGTTTTATTTGACATTACTTATTGCAGCATTGGTCGCTGTTGTGTAGATCTCTCCAGGATACTAATCAGGAGCAATCTTGCTATGATGTTTTTAGGGGCAGTTTGATGATGTTCAAAAGGCTCCTGCGTTGCCCTCTAAAGCACCGAGAGAAGTTAAAGAGTTGGTAAATATTGTGTACTGAAGTTAAGTCAATTTTGTGGTTTGGTTTCTATCTAGCTTTTGTCATGATGATAGAAATCACTTATTCAAGCACTTTTCCTGTTGAAATATGCAGGATGAGAATAAGAGCAAGAAGAGTCTTGTTGAAATCTATGAGGTTTGTATTTCCCGACATCATTCATTATGGAATTACTCTCCCTGCCCCACCTCTCCCTTTTGTTTTGCCTTAACTTCTGGTTATGTACACTGGATCTGTAATTTGTGATCTTTAGTTATGAAGTCAATAATATGGTTTTTTCTTCCTTCAATTACTTAAAGTTGCAAGTATTATACATCTATCTTTTTAATTATTTGCAGGAAGAATATGTTCAGAAGACAAATCTGGCGTCTGCCCCCTTGACATTAAAGGATAAACAGAAGCAAGAGGTACAAATTTTTATTTTTTTACTTAAATATTTAATGCAATTCCTTGTTATTCCATCTTTGTCAATTATTGTGTCTTAGATAGGTGGCTTTCTTATATACAATCTGTTTACTTAGGGCGCTATATGTTTTTAATGATATTTCAATTAAAAAATTATTGTGTCTTAGTGTACTTATGATGCTGTATGAGAGACTCAGACTTTGGAACTTCCCATTTAATAGTCTTGTCTTGTCATTTTTTTTTTCTTTTCTCCTTCCATACTTGATGTTTGAAGTTGTTGTCTTTGATCAGGCAAGCATGTTGTTCAAGACACTTAGCTTAAAGCTGGATGCTCTTTCTCATTTCCACTTCGTACCCAAACCTGTATGCTTCTCGATCTCAATCATTTTAATGAACATATAATTTAGGCATTATGTTACTTATCAAAAAATAATAATTTTAGGCATTATGTCATGAACGTTTTGTGTCCATGTCTTTGTTTCTTATGTGTTGTTTTGAACTGGTTATGGAGGACATGTCTATAGATGTAAATGTCCCTGCTCTAGCAATGGAAGAGGTAAGGAGTTTGCCCATCTTCACTTCAACATTTAATCTGCTCCTTATTTAGCAAGCAAGTAATATATGTGGGCATGTCTTCCATGAGCAGATTGCACCTGTTGCAGTCTCGGATGCCGCTATGCTGGCTCCTGAGGAAGTGTTTAGCGGCAAAGGTGACATTAAAGAAGAAGCTGAACTTACACAGGCAGAGAGAAAGAGGAGGAGAGCTAAAAAGAAAAGGGAATTTAAAGGTAAGCTTGGATATTAGGTTCTTTCTCTGATTCTTAAATGCCAATTTTTTGTCTTTCTCTTTTGGTCAAATCACTACTACTGGTCTTGACATTAAAGAAGAAGCTATCTTGGAGTATATTCTGCCAATTTTTGCTTGCTCAGGCAAATTGTTTGTTTATCTCATTATGTGTTTTCGTTTGAGTTTCATATGCCAATTTCCAAGTAAATTATTAATTTTGGGATACATAATTACAGCTGAAGCAGCTAGACGAACTGCAAAGAAGCCACGAGACAACCCATCCCTAAACCAGGATCATGGTAACCTTTCTAACTCTAACTTGAGTAACTATCATTAAGGGAATTAATCAAATATCATCCCTTACCCTCAAACTTTTTGAAACTGGCAGACAAAGAAGGAAATGAGATCTTGCATACGAGTAAAAAGTTGCAAGGGGCTCCTTAAAGACTTCCTACTTCGATTGTGGTTACAACTCAAGGACCGATAAGGGAAGGGAAAGCCAGAGAAGGAAGGGGAGGGTGGGGTTTCTTCCCCGAATATCGTATTACCCCGATCGTAGCTTACCCTTTTGACTTTTGGTGTTATTGTAAAGAAACCCACAGGAAAGAGGGTGAAAAGGGTTGAAGCATCATATCTTTTAATAGAAAGTTAACCATTCATCTATTAGAATTCTGAGGTGATCAATTTTTGGTATGTAATTTAGAACATCCCCAAAAGAGTAGTTAAATTCACCATAATAGCTAAATTTGACTATGTTTCTACTTTTTTCCTCTCCAACAGAAAGGCCAAATTGTAGTTTTTTCTAGTAGAATGAACAGTGCTATTCGCTATTCACATTACAAGCAATTGTTTATTCTTTTCTTTTATCTCACACTCTATCTCTCTCCCAGCTCTCTCCTCTTTGTGTTCACAGTCCGAGCACAGCCCGCCGCTGTGGTGACGAAGGTGGGGCTGAGATAAATGGGTCTTTTGTTGATTTGGGCTTAATTTCCTATATAGATGAATGGTTATTTTCTTTGAATGATTTTCGGTGATTGGGTTTGATTTTGGAAGGAACAGTGGATACCCTTGGGGACCCTGGGTTAGTTTTTTTTGTTTTGATTAATTTTGCATGTCTGATATGTTTTGGGGCTTATTTTGGTTTGGGTTTTGAAGGACTACAAGTCTACAAGGCTATTCAGATGGTGGGAAGGTGATGAAATTTTGGGTGGCAGTGATGAAATGGCAGGTGGGAGGCGTGGAACATGGTTGGTTTGTAGCACTAGCAGGGGTGTTTGGGCGAGAAGAAAATTCAGGGGAGGAGCGGGTATGTGTGATGAGAGAGAGAAGTGGAAAAAAAAATAAGAATAATAAAAAAAAATAGAAAATAATATTTAAAGAAAGTAAAGAGTTATAATAGATACTTTGTTGGAATTTGCATTGAAAAACTAGTAACTAAATTGTAAAAATGTGTATTTTGAGTGGCTTTTAGCCACTCCTGCTGGAGATGCTTTAAGAGTACGCTGATCCTATTGAACGAGTATATTTCTTCATGTCAGTTGGTTTGGTAATGATTTTAAAAATACTTTCTTTTTTAAAATAAAGGATAAAGTTTGCATTCCCTCAAATTATCATCCAGTTGATAATATTTTTCTAAACTTTCAATTGTGACAATGTAATTTATAAACTACCAAAATCTTGTCAATGTCCTCCCAAAGGCTTACAAAAAGATAAAAATACCCTTAAAGATTTCGAAGACAAAACTACCCCTATAAATTCGAAGAAAAAAAATTAAAAAGATAATTTAAAAAAAAAAAATGAAAATTTTACTTTAAAAAAACGATTTTTTTTTTTTAAAAAACAAAGTTTTAAAAGTTTTTATTTTTAAAAAAACGTAAATTTTTATTAAAAAAACGATTTTAAAAAAAAATTAAAAACGAAAATTTTCTATTTTTTTAGACGAAAATTTTAAATTTTTTTAAATGGAAATTTTAATTTTAAAAAAATTATAAAACAAAAATTTTCAATTTTCAATTTTTATAAAAAAAATATAATTTTTTTAAATTTTTTCTTATAAAAAGGAAAAAAAATATTTTTAAATTTGTCTACCCTATATATATTAGTTTAGGTTTTTTTTCTAGAAATTTTAGTATTTTTTGTTTTTATTTTACTAAGGGTAGTTTCGTCATTGGGGAGAACATTGCCAATTTTTTGTAGTTGGAGGGGGACATTATCACAATTGAAAGTTTGGAGGATATTGTCATTTGGGTCGTAGTTTGAGGGAGTATGTGGATTTTCTCTTAAAATAAAAAATGTTTATTTAAAAAAATTATTAATTGACAATTAAAACATAACATTCTCTTTAAATAGAAACTCTACCAAAAAAAACACTTAGCATGTTTATATCATATTAAAACCTTTTTTCAAACAAAAATTGAAAACACACTTTTAAAAAAAAATTATCAACCATACCGGACTTTCTGTTAAATCATAAATTGTCATAAAATGACACAAATTTAAGGTTCGAATTCTAACCTTTAACTCCAATACTATATTAAATCACCATTTATTTTAAAAATATAAGTTAATAGGAAGAAATAAATTTAATCATTTAGTTTTGTTTAGGATTGCATTTGAAGTGCTTAAAAATGTTTTTAAGACTCAAAAAGTCCGTTTGAAGAAAAAATACTCGTTTGGTAAAAAAATTAAAAGCGTTTTTAAGGGTCCAAAAAGCCTAAAAATGACAAAAAAACACTTTTGGCAAAAGCTTAAAAATGAAGTTTTTGCTTAAAAACTATTTTTGACTTAAAAACTCTATTTTTCAAACGCAATTCCAAACAGGCTCAGTTCCACGTCAATGGTTTAAAGATAAACTTAAACTTAAAAAAAAAAAAAAAAAAAAAAGTAGAAACAAAATTCATGTCATATCTTTTTACCTTGTGATATAGCAAGAGAGACCCAATACAAATCACGAAGATACTGATTTGTTTGTTAGATGATATTGAATAATGTTTTATCCTTTGAGCCATTCAACAGCCTTATTTGTGTTATTAGATATATACAAGTTTCATGTATTTATTTTTTATTTTTTCATTTTTAAATCTTAAATCACATGGTTCGTTTTCAGGTTATTAATCCAAGCTCATCTCCCATTCAGCCATTCTCCCCTCCAACAAGAATTCTACATCGACCCCTGGCCATTAGGTCACCTCTAACTCTTAGCCCAAAAAAGGCTTTATATGGAAATTAATTATAAAGGTATTGCTCCCTTTGTTAAAATTCTTATTTTCAAGCAATCTAAATAGAAAATACAGAGTAATTTTTATATGTATATTTACATCAAATCTTTTTTTTTTATTAAAAAAAAAAAAAAACACTCGAAATCACAATAACACCCTTGTGAGTAGTCCAAATCGAGCAAAATATTTCTCTCTGCTGACCGAAGAAAATTTGAGCAAAAGTAAAAGTCATGAAGACAGAGGACCCATCACTCCCATGCTTTCCCTTTTAACATTGTGGAGGAAGAATATGTGGTAAAGCTTTAGCAAATGCAAACAAAGTGAACCCATTCTTGGGGAGAAAGTTGACAATGAAATAACTCCAATTATTGCATGCACCACTATTCTTATTTGCTTTTTTCAAGACTCTTGATAGCAACTACCCATGAGACTAGCTAGGACATAAACGCCCTAAATTATTAATACTTTTTAGAAGGTGTTTTAAAATAATTGATGTAAAATTAAAGTAAAAAGTAACTTTAAATGTTTTGTGTTTTGAATTTTTTGTGAATGTTTTTATTTTGAGAAAAAAAAAAAGTTAAAAAAATAATATAGTGGGACAAAGTTTTCTTTAATATATATATATTTTTTAATTCAGTTAATTAAATTATAAGAAAAAATGTAAAATTAGTCATTGTGGTTTACTTGATTTACAATTAATTTTCTGTGGTATCAAAATAAACTCAAAAGTCTCTGATGTATTCCAAAAATATAATTTAGTCTCTACAATCAAATTTCGTCTACTAATTTAACAAATTTTCCTAGTATGACATTGACTTAAATATGACAAATATCATAATTATATTGGTTCTAATGTTTTATGCTATTAGAATCTGTTAAGTCAGTGAACGAAATTTGACGGTAGGAACTAAATTATTTTTTTGGCATACCTCATAAACCTTTGAGTTTATTTTAATACCACAAAGAGTTAATTACAAATCTAATAAATTACAAAGACTGTATTTACATTTTTTTTCCTAAATTATATATGCCTCAAATATATGTGATTCGTACACGTATTTTTTAAAATGTATATAAAAAGTACATATATTTTAAATGAATATCAATTTAATAAATAAATAAAAAATAAAAAAATCACCCAATTAAATTTGTTTTTTTTATCCTCTATCAATCTATCATTTACCTTTAACTGATCAACTTGTACGAGGACGTACCATCCATGCCTGTAAAGTGTAAAGTGTCTTAAAAATCTTTGAAGCACGTACGTGGCACTCAAAACCGCCAGATGGAAAGGGTGTAATAAATCCACGTGTTGGATCATAGAGCATCATGAATTGGGCAGATATTATAGCCAGATTCATGGAATTGAATTCACATTTCATTATTATAGAGTAGGTTGGAAAAAATTATTTAGAGGAAAATTCTATCATTTTTTTTAATGTGGTTTTTAAACTAATATGTGTCTGGAATTACTTGCATTTTTAATTTTCATATCTATTTTTAATAGATATGAGAATTATTTTTCATATGTTTTGAACAAATATTAGATTAATTGGTTAAATTATAAAATCTTATAATGTAATTTAGAGATTTTTTTTTTAAATTTCTATAAATGTAAAAAAATAAAATCAAGAATACAAACCCAAAAATGGAGGAGGAGCTTAAGCATAGCATAATAGCATAGAGGGCTGTTAGGTATTTTAATACTTTTTTTTAAAAAAAATTCTTTACTAAATGATATGGACTCTGTATTTATTTAAGAAATATATATATATATATATAAATTTATTTTTTTATTGAATGAATCATATTATTTAAAAAGAAGTATTGAGATGTCTAGTATTATACAATAATAAAATATTCAAAACTTTGCCAGCACCGAACTTTCTAGAGAACGAGAAATGACGGATTTAAAAAAGAAAAAAGAAAAGAAAAAGACGGATTCATCCAACTACCCTTAACAAAAGTTGAAATACTATTCTATCCCCAACCCAAGCAAGCTTTATTATATATGTGCAATCCAGACGATACGCTACTCCATAGCTGATAGCTCTCAGTTTCTCCATTATATTCTTTCCTCAAAATCCCACTCTGATACCAAACAAATGGCGCATGAGGTCGCTGTCAAGGCTGCTGCTGGTGCGCCTGATATTCTTGGAGACTGTATGTTGGCATTCCCTCTTTCTCTTTCTCATTCTCATTACATTTTCTGGGTTTTGATTGAATCTTTGCGTAATTTTGGTTGTGCCTTTTGTTTTCAGGTCCATTTTCCCAAAGGGTCCTCCTAACTTTGGAGGAGAAGAAAATCCCGCACAAGTTGCACCTCGTCAATCTCTCTGACAAACCCCAATGGTATTCTACTAAGCCAGGGGCTTAATGTACATCCTTTTAGGAGTTTTTTTTTTTTTTTTGGTGTTGTTTTGAAGTGTTTGGGCAAATGGGTTTGTGATAGTTTTGGGTGATGATGATGATTTGATAGGTTTTTGGCGGTGAACCCAGAAGGGAAGGTGCCGGTGGTGAAGTTCGATGACAAGTGGGTGTCTGATTCTGATGTTCTTGTTGGGATTCTTGAGGAGAAATACCCTGAACCTTCTCTCGCTACTCCTCCTGAATTCGCCTCTGTGTATGTTCCTCTGTCTCTGTCTCTGTCTCTGTGTGTTTGTGTGTGTGTCTGTTTACATTTGGTTTCATGGTTCTTTTGATTCCTATATGATACATGGTTAAAAAAGTTAAAGGATCGGGGCATTTCATTTGCTTATATGCGGTAGATGTTGTAATTATACTGGTATAAATTTTAGCGTCTCTTTTATGTACTTAATTTTGATGAATGTGTGCTGCGTCTAGCGGGCATATCATAACTAAGCTCATGATAAGTAGGATTAATACAAGGTTTATTTACATAACATATATTTTTTCAAAAACTTAGAGAGTGTTTGCGATGTCCTTTTGCTTTGCTGCTGTGAAATTAGTTGTTTTTGTGGTCGGAATTTGTTATCGGCCTTTTGTCTGTTAATTAAATAGATTATTATTATTTTTTTTTTTCATTTTCTTTTGCTTTTCTTGATGGGTCTCTCCCAATGGACTTGGATTGATTTGCCACCATGGGTTGTTATATTTGCTTGATTTGAATTGAGAAACCTTTTGGTAAATATTTCTAAATTCTTACCAGCCTTTTATGGTGAGCTTGCAGGGGATCAAAGATTTTTGGGGCATTTGTGAAATTCTTGAAGAGCAAGGATCCCAGTGACGGATCAGAGCAGGCTTTGCTTGATGAATTGAAGGCATTGGATGAACACCTTAAGGCACATGTATGTGTGTTCACATTTAAAGAATACACTTGTAAGAGTTGTTAGTTTTGCTCTGTTTTTACTCTGGAAATTTGCGCTTATAAGTTGGAGGATGAAATCAGGGGCCATATATTGCTGGAGAGAAGATAACTGCTGCTGATTTGAGTTTGGCCCCAAAGCTGTACCATCTTGACGTGGCTCTTGGTCATTTCAAGAAGTGGACTGTCCCTGAAAGCTTTACTCATTTCCATCACTACAAGAAGGTATTTAGTTGTTATTGGTGTTGTTATGTAGAAATGCATGTGAGGGTCAAAATTACTGAAGTCAATAATAGGAAACTCGTGATATGCCAATGATGTTTATGGTAGTAATTGAACACAAGTTTGGCATTGTGAGACAAGGATACTTTGGACTGTGTCTCTGAATCTGTTTAAGACAATTCTTCTTGTCACGCAGTTTCCTTTTAAGTAGAAACGCATCTGAGGATGAAAATCACTGAAGCCAATAATAGGAAACTAATGATATGCCAATGATGTTTATGGTAGTAATCTGGGGGGTCACTTTTACTGAATTTGAGGTGGAGCACAGAAAATCAAGTATTTGGGTTTGGAATTTATACCGAAATTTGGAAGGACATAGTTTGGTGGAATGTTAAAACCCTAGAAATCACAATAAAGCTAATGATGCTTATTTGTTTCACTTTTGTATATCCATTATGTGCACCCATATACTTGATGCACACACCTTAAGCCCGACTAGTGCTTTGTGGCATTACACAACAGGCCTGTTTGGTAACTATTTCTTCTCATTTTTTCTTTTAAAAGTCTCATTTCTTCACATTAATAAACAACTTTCTTGGATTTTCTCTCACAAAAGAAAATCAAAATTCTTTTATACTTCATATCACATCAATCAATTTCTTCCTTATTTCTCGTCTCAAAACTCTTTGTCAAATACACCAAGTCTCAATGTACTTAAATACACATAATGATTGAGATGTATGTTTTACTTGTATATAACCTTAAGGATTAGCTCAATCGGCTTTGGGACAACGCCTCATTAAGTGGCCAAAGATCACTAGTTTGAATCTCTCATTTACCCCTGTTTAGGTTAAATATTAGAGTATTCTACTTTTCAGAACTAGTGTCGTTGGAAATAATCTCATTCCACATGTTTGCATGCATTTCTGCTGCTTCGGATATAATGAGTAGGTTTAGAATTATTTTGGTTGACTAATGGTCAGTTTTGTTTTGTGATCTTATTTTGCAGTTGCTTTTCTCTCGGGAATCTTTTGAGAAAACCAAGGCTACAAAAGAACACGTAATTGCAGGATGGGAGCCGAAGGTCAATGCCTGAAATAGTTCTAAGTTATGAGGCTTTTGAACTTTAGTTGTGAAGTGTGGGTGAGACTTGTGAACGTTAGACCTAAAAATGGACTCTGTTTGAACCCATGTCTAATAAATGTATTATCCTGTGTGTGTCAGCTATGGTATTTGCTATGACTTGGTAAATAGTTGGTCTATTTATGCATTTCCCTTTTCCTTTGGGAGTGTGTATGTTCACTCAACTATGCTATTTGTCAATTAGTCCTTCAAAGAATTAGATGATGGGGTTGAAAGTAGAAACCACTTAACCCAAAAGGTTGGAAAGAAAAAAAGAAAAGGATTAAAGAAAAAATTGGATAAAGATAGTGATTCGTTGATATAACATGATTAAATTTAGAGGAATTTTGTATATCATATTTTTATCTTACAACTATACGACAATGCTAACGTGACAATTTTAACTATACTTGGTTTTTATTTTATTTTTACAATGACCAATTTGAAGGTTGGTTGAGAATGTCGTGTTAGTATCGTGGTATAAATATATGATTTCAACATTACTCTTGAATTTAACTCCATAACATAATTTATGGAAGCCTCACTCATCGTTATGGGTATCGACGCAGTTCCGGTTACCGGTTATTAGCTAAAACAACTAATCGGAACCGGGGTACCCGGTTATTGAATTTATAAAACCGAAACTAGTAACCAGTTACCCGGTTATGTAATAACCGTTCGGTTACCAGTTGATACTCGGTTTTCCGAACCGGTAACCAGATTTTTAAAAATTTGGGTATTTTGGGTATTGAGCCTACTTTTTAGAAAATATTAATGTTGGAAAGCCATATTTTAGAAATTTGCAATGTCACTGACGTCATTAGGATTTAGCGTTAATTTAGACTGTATAGGATTGAAATCTCTTTTATATCTATATCTATGTAAAACTAATAAAAATACAAAACTACATTTACTTAAAAAAACGAAAAAGAACAACGAATAAGGCCAATTGTGGGTCTATTTTATATATATAAAGAAGATTTTGACATCATTATTTAGAATTTAACAGAAAATTCTAATAGCTATGTAATATATATTACAAACTTTTAAAACGTGAAGACCCAACACTGAGAAATAAAAATTCTGATCAACTTGAGAGGTGGTGGCCGAAAAATTGGGTTGACAATGGGCCAAAAGGCTACAGTGACTTGGGGGGAGAAAACTCGGCTGGCATGGGGCGCCGAAAATTGGACCCACTTGGGCGGATTATCAAATCGGGTAAACCGGGTCCGATTGGTGCGTGTAGCTGTAGCATTATTTCCATGAAGTGTTAACATAAGGCTTAAAATGACTTTTTGATGGGTTTGAATTAAATAATAATAAACAAATTATGTTATCATACCCGGACGAGTTTATCTAGATTTAGCAATATTGCCATGAAAGTGTAAAAGAGTAAACTCCCAAAAATATATAAAAAAAATTAATCTGCCTTTTTAAAAGATAAATTAATCTACCAAATAAATTTATCTCTTTATAAGCAGACTAGAAGATACTGATTTGAAAAAACGCTTATTTAAACCCAAATCATGATTTCACATAAGATATATTTGATAAAAAAATAATTTTTAAAATGTTTTACCAAACGCTTTTATAATTTTAAAAAGTATCGATTTTAAAAACATAATTTTTAAAATCGTACTTATTGAAATCGCAATCCCAAACAAATCCTATAGAAATAAAAAGTGAGCTTCATGTAATTAAACAGCAGATAACATCCAACCATTGTACACCGTACACCACATCATAATAACAAGCAATGGTTCGGTTAACTAAATAAAATTATTACCGATTTGTTTACCCTAGACAGTAGATATATAATACAGTAACGTGGCCTCTTCTGATTGGTCAGTGCATGCGATTTATTTGGGGGGACAACCAAATACTCCCTGAGTCCCTGACTTTACATACGTATACTTTGATATTATATGTAGGCAGTTGGGACCACATGAGTGACACGTCCGACTCTGACATATACGTACCTTTGTCTTTAGTCGTCGGAATCTTTCGAGGAATCCGAAATCATCTTCTGGATCATTTGCATTGTCTCTTCCTCCAACATTTGGTCGTCTGCTTTGCTTTCATGAGATTGAGCATACGCCTCAAAGAATCGCTTGTTCTCTTTCTCCAGTTCATTCCACACTGCATATTCATGAATGTTACGTTATCATTTTTCTAGTACATTAATCCTATCTATCTCTGTGTGTAAAGTTATTAACGTTTCATTTTTCCAGTACAAACCCATCGGAGCTACGTTAGTTGTTTGTGCTCAAATTTTGAAACAAGCATAAGCATTTGCAAATCAATTAAGGTTGTTCTTTTGGCAGCCTTCTTTGTCTCATGTGTTGAAACCAAAAAGAGATCGAGAGAGTTGAAAGAAACAAACCAGTGGAGGTGATGACAGGTTGGATATTTCCATGTTTTGAAAGGGCTTTCATGCACTCTTGTTTAGTCATATGGAAGATCAGACACTTCTCTATCAGGTGCTGCACCTATATACATACAAGTATTTCCGATCATCATCATCAACAACATTAATAACAAAACACAAAAGTTAAAGTAACACACTGGATAATATGACTGAAATCAGCCATGAAGATCGAACTAAAAAGTTATTTCAGTTACCAGGTGTATGTATGAAGGAGCAGAGTCCCCCATGATCCTATATATATATATATATATAATCTCTGATCTTCAGCAAGAGTGTGTCATGTATGTTTTATGTATATATATAAAACATACTAAAAGTAGCAGAAGGGGTGGTGGAGGGGAGAGATAGATGATGATAATTGGTTGGAAGGAGATAAATAGAGGAGATTTGTGAATTGCCATTTTTGTGTTGTAGGATTGGCATTAGGATACATCTTCCACTATAGTCTAGATAAGTGGGTCATCCCGGACCCCCAATAAAAAATCCTTCTAATTATAAATTGAGAAAGACAAACCCAACATCATCCAGATGGCGGCCTCCTATAGTAGCCAAAGTGACCCTCCTTGGCTAGCCTCTCTCGCAAATCAACAAGCACCACATGCTAGCAAAGGAATGGCTTTCGTCTTTTTGAAAGAATACAATATCCAGGAAATTATGCACAAATAAATATCGTGGTTCGATCGGCAGTATATACCTACATCCGCAGAAGTTGGAGATGTCATGGGTAATAATCCATTCCATGTGATATTCTATGCGATGCACGTAAAACTCTATTTTATAACATTTAATAAAAATTTAATACATCAGGTAAAAATACCATATCAAATGCAATAGAGATAAAAATACTGTATCTTTAATTCAAATAAATTTTATAGACTTTTCTTTTCGTTTTAACTCAACGCCCACCGCCCACCATCCACCTCCGAGCCCTCAACATCGGAGTCTCTAAAACCGCGACTAAGACAATGGCTCTTGTGGTTTTATCAATGGGTATTTTGTCAAGAGAAGAAAAATTATTTGATGTGAAATGTTATATTATTTTTTGGTGTTTCAAGTTTAAGTGCCTGCTTCTTATTAGATGATACAAAATACTAAATTTATACCGCGACCTAATTAAAATTATTCACTAGAGGTTATTATCGTCCATTATATATACAAAGGATGTTAGCACGTTATAGGAATTGAAGCAAAGAGAGACCACAAAATTACAACAAATTCCAGCAAAAGAGCAACATTGACATATATGGCGCCATTCATTGACAATGGGAAAGAGTAACTTAGGCAACTTTCCTTTCAGAAAGACTTCCTTCGTTGTAACATCTTTCCATTGAAATTTGAAAATGAACGGATATTTTGATAAATCAATTCCTATGTTTTGTCAGTTTGTAAGCATGGCCTGTTTGAGAGTGCGATTTTAAAAATTGCGTTTTTAAAAATTACATTTTTGAAATTGCTACTTTTTAAAATTGCATAAGCGTTTGATAAAATATGTTAAGAAATACTTTTTTTATCAATTGAATGTTTGGATAACATTAGCATATAATTACGGTTTCATGGCCAAATATGTAAATATTGCGCCAAATATTGTTTTAAGGGAAATCGTAATTTTGATTTAAATTTACACATTTTCAAATAATCACCCCTTAGTCAACTTATAGAAATCGTAATTTTTTTTAAAAAAAAAAAAAAGAGAAAAAAGAAATCGTAGATTTTTTCACGATTTTAAAATTTACGTTTTTAAAATCGCAATTCCAAACATTCTAAAATTGCGATTTGATTTAAAAACACAGATTATTTTTTAAAACACGCACTCTCAAACGGACCCAAAATTGGTGATGGGATGGTATCGTGGATTCATGGTAGAGGTTGTTACACACTTACACACCAACACCTCCAACCTATACGCTATTTTGGAACTCGGCTTCTTTCAGTTTCTCGATCGATGCATACGTACGTTGAACTAATTGTATTCAACTCGCTGTCTTGTCTACCTTTACGTAGACTGCTAGCAATTTGTGCCTATTCTAGGATCTCAACTTGCAACTTTTGATGGCTCTATCTTCTCTTGGGATTTTGTTTTTAATCACCGGGAACCCTCCAAGGAGGTTATTGAAAGGCAAATTCCGGACTCGTCCAAGGCTCCCTCCCTCCCACTGTCCCACATAAATCAGATAATAGTTAGTTTTGTTGAAAGCGTGTGGTCCCAAAGAATTGTTTATACTAAAAAAGATTTGAACCTTAAGTATAATGGAGATGCCATTAAGTTCTAATCAAGTCTTCGTCACTTGAGCCAATCCTATATGTAATATTCTATTAATAATGGCCTATGGAAGTCCCCCGCCATTTTGCATCGAATCGGAACATGTCACCATCGGACGTAAAGCTGGGCCTGGAAATTTGTTTGCTACTTATCATTATGTTTTTTCTTTCTTTCTTTCTTTCTTTTATCTTGTCAATTGACGTACAAGAAATGAACAAATTCACAATTGAATATGTAACAATAATAAATTAAAAAAAGAAAAAAAACCCACAAAACAATATTAAACCTGTCAAAGTAATGATTAAGTGATTACAAATTTACCTATTCCTATCAACTTAAAATTTTGAGATAATTAGTAATTTAACATGGTATCGGAGCCAAAGGTCCTAAGATCAAACTTTGACTCCGATAATTCACCCTTCATTAAATATTTCACGTGTTGAGCATCACCTATTAAAAAGGGAGTTTGAGCCCACACGTGAGAGTGAGTGTTAAAGTAATGATTAAGTGATTAAAAATTTACCTTTTTTTAAATCTGTTTGGGATTACGTTTGAGAAATAAAGCTTTTAAGTCAAAAAGTGCTTTTGGGCAAAAGTTTCATTTGTAAGTTTTTGCCAAAAGTGCGTTTTGGCCAATTTTAGGCTTTTTGGACCTTTAAAAGCGCTTTTAATTTTTTTTACCAAACGAGTACATTTTTTCTACAAATGGACTTTTTGAGTGTTAAAAACACTTTTAAGCTCCTCAAACGGAATCCCAAACAGACCATATAATTGGTAATTTAACAAGGACGAGCGAGCATGCTTCACAAATAGGTACTGATTGTACTGATTTTTTTGTGGCATAGGAGCAACATGTAGTAATTAGTATGCATCTTTGTATGGTCCACCGGTTCTAATTTAGATATTGGACTATATGGTAAAACAACGTTAAGTGAGCTGAAACATATTCCTTGCTTTCATAAGCCCAAAAACTTATGGGCTTAAAACTCTAGGGCCTTGGTTTTTTCATAATAAATCTCCATTAGCAAACCCCTAATTTATTTCAAACTGACTCATTTTGTGATGAAATATAAATCGTGGAGAATAATAGGGAAAGCAAAAGGGAAAATGGAGACGGGGTTTTGAGGTGATTCGGCCTTAAAAGCTTACATTCACCGCTACGAAAACTACACTTTGTTCTTATTATTGACTTAGATATTTACAGTACGACCCATGCTTGTTCTTCATAATATAATTTGTTGCAACCTTCCTTTACATAGCGAAATATATCGACAACTTGTATACATATTTTGAAGCGGAAGGGAAAATGTTACATTTCTTCTCCTGGTTCTTCTTTCATCATCTTCTCACTTCTCAAAATTATCATTGGATATCTAGGACCATACGAGTTTTACATATAAACCCCACAGATCTAATGGTAATTTTGTAAAGTATAATAACAGGAGAAGAACTAGGGAATGATGTATAATACATCAATTTTGAAGCCCACGCCAAAAACTCAAAAAGCAAAACCTAAAACCTTATTCTAGTTCTTAATCTCACACATGGTTTGGCACGTTATACGCGCACAATGAGGCCCACATAAGCAATATTTGAATTGCAACGGCAACAAAAATGTTTTTTTTTTTTTTTTTCAAAATTGGGTTGGAAAAATTTCACGCAAATACAGTTTATAAATTTGTTATGAGTTTATTGACATGTGAGAAACACGTAAATTTTAAATTAATAAGTGAGAATCACATATTTTTTATTAGAACTATTAAAAATGTATATGCTTCTCACATGCTCCAAAAACTCGTAATAGTTTTAGAGTAATGATACTCTAGATGTTCACACCGGCTGATTTGTTGTGTTTTATGTGACTTTTCAAGTCAGTCGCTTAAAAATGACAAAAGTGTTAGCTACTGAAAACACAGCATATTAGCTAGTGTACATGAAAATATTGTATGAAGAGTAACATTACTTATGGTTTTATAGACTGGATTGGAAAAAATTTCTCCAACCCAATTCGAAGAAAAATTCTGTCCCACTGACAAATTACCTGTTAAATTATTGTTTTTATTCATTTGGGATATTCGTGCATGAAATATCAATATTAAAATCTATAGAATTTCCTTTTCTTTTCTAATCCTGATATAATATATTGATATATGAAGATGTTATAAGAAATGTTTATATATGTGTATATTTTGGGTGAGCTTTTTGTGAGTTCAATTGTATCAAGTTCATAGGAGAAGTTATACGAGTAATGTTATAAGCCTCTCTTGTATCACTCCAAGAATAATATGACTTTTAAAATCACCATTAAACTTGTGATTGATTATTATTAAATTTTGATCAAATGACGATTTTTAAAGCTACCTCATTCTTTGAGCGAGACAAAAATGACACAATAATTAGTTGTAGGATTACTCTTGTTATACTTATTGCTTTGGTGGTCAAGCTCTTGGAAGATTTTCGGGTTGGGCTCATATTTCTTCCCCTTTCCTTTGGGTGTTTGATACCGACTTGGATTTGATTGGTGATACTGTTTTATGTTGAATTCATTTAGTAAGTTATTTGAGAAAGAGGACTAGAAAGCGACATTACGTCTTGGTCTTAATTTTGGTAGGGACTGGTATCTTTAGTTGGCTAGCAAGTTTATCTAGATTTGAAGGGCTGGTATCTTTAAACGTAGATAATAATTTTAGGTTTTTGAATTGGCTAATTCAGTGACAAAATAATTTTGAATGCAAGTTGTTTTGAGGACACTTTGATCGAGGCGTAATTGTGAAGGACTTTTCGAAAAGCTCATTTGTAATGGTGTCTAAAAAGCGTACAAACGGTGTGTTATGTGAGGACCACTGACACGCTCGTATGATGTACGCACGAACAAGATGTCCAGAGAAGATTTATAAGATGTGGTTAAGCTTAATCAATCAATAATAGAAGACATATATGGTATGGTTAAGTTTAATCAATCAAAGAAATGAGCCAATTGGAATTTCATTAATCGGAGTTAAAATTGGATTTGATTCAATTCCTTATTATGCACACGTCTTATTATTTCGACCATAACTTTCGTCTCTAGTGTCAGATTGAGGTGAAACCAACAACATTAGAAAGCTAACTCAATATTAGATGAATTGTCCCACAATATAGGCCTAAGAATATGGACGAATTATATCCAAAGTTTCCTTTTCCTATTAGGTTTTCTTGATCATATTCCAACTTGTATTAGGTTTTCTTGAAGTCTATTTAAGGGGATTTCTAATAACGAAATTTTAAGATCATTAGAGGCAATATTTTTAGGGAAAAAAGAGATTTTTTTCTCCATATGCTAAGAAAGAAAGTTTATGTTGTTATGCTTTCAAGTGTATCTCTCTAAGAGTCTTTGTTGTAAAACACAACCGTTCATCAACAACAACTGAACCCTATCGGAGTTCTGATAAAGGAGATCAAGTAGAAGAATGGTTTCAGACATTCTGAGAATGGCTACTGTGATAGAAGTCAAGTGGTTAGCTTATCTTATGCAAGAGAGCGTTAACTATAAATGTTTTGTATGAATTAGCTTCTTGTAATCCTTATTCTTATATAGTGGATTGATTTTTTAGGTTTGGCTGTTTCAAAGTGATTTTACTTTTGAAGAGTTCTTCGAAAGGTTTCCATTTCATCAAAAAAATCTTTGTGTTAATTGATTTATCACTTTTCATATATTTAGTGATTATTTGTGTGGTCTATAATTTTTAAATTCAGTATTAATTGGTAAACACATATTCAACCCCCATTTTAGGTATTTTTTGGAGTCTATTTATATTTTCAAAGAAAACATAACTAATCATATCGTATGACTCAGCTAGCAAGCATATATAAACTTCATCTCTTTGTATCTTTATCTACAACATGCAGCTATCTAATTGCAAGCATAAAATTGCAGTTGAAAAACTTAACTAAAGAGATCATACAATCATTCAAGATAGAAAGATAATTCTTAAAACATGAATAAGAGATGCTATCTCTTAGGCATATATATACTCTTTTTCAAAAAACCAACAATTATAACTTTTCATTAATACAATTTTAATTAAAACACCTATTTAGGCCCACTTAATTTGACTTTAAATATCATGACTCTTTCGAATTGTGGTCCACATATAAGGTCAATTAAAGATTTAGGATCTAACACAATCTTCTTATCTTGATCAAGCTTCAACAATGACATTGTTTATGTTGTGCATACACTTGTGAGGGTTGTATCCCACATTGAAGAAATATAAAGAACAAGAATACTTAATATACATAAGTGGACCCAAGCCCATTAGCTTAAGTTTTTGGGCTAAAAGTGGTGTCCTAATATGTATATTAATTTACTATTATTTGACTCCCCTTGGTGTTTCTCTCTCCAACAGCTTAAACTGTCGTACTAGAAGATAACTTAATGTCTAAAGGTACCAATGTTTTTTTTTTTTTGTTGGACATGTCCACATAAGAGAAGGGGGAGGAGAGATTCGAATTAGTGACCTCCGCTTTATGAGGCGTGATTCACAGCCGATTGAGCTACCCCTTAAGGAATGAAGCTACCAATGTTGTATCAGAAGAAGAATATGATACATTAACAACTAACTGCTAATTAATCTAAATGATGTATGATTGAGGGGTAGGAGACAGATAAATTTCAAAAAATAAAAAACAAAACTGCATGAGAATCATGTTTTAAAAAAGTTGGATCCCAAAGACAAATTTATTTTTGTCAGATTTAATTAATTAGTCTAATGACTCTGACATGATTCACTCAGTCATATATTTTTGTCAAATTTAATTAATTAGTCTAATGACTCTGACATGATTCACTCCGTCACTTCGGATTTAGTCTGTGGACCACTCAACATACTCCTCACCTGCAACTCCAAAATATATATATATATATATTTATATTTTTCATCCACTCGTATTAAACTTTAAATTATGATAATATTTCGATGGCGTCTCGATCAAGTTCTGATGAGTCTTGATTGGGTCGCAATTGTTTTCCGACCAAGTCCCAACTAGATCCCAGTGGTTGCTTGGCCAGGTCATGGAGAGTCTTGACCGGGTCTTAACGATGTACGAAGCAACCAAGTCCCCCATGATCCTATATAAAATCTCTGATCTTCAGCAAAAGTGTATGTAAAAAAAAGAAATATAGGAAACGGTTTAATAAATATGAGTTGGGAATGAGAGAATAGGTGCAATATGAAGCTGGAGCAGCATATATGCCATGCATGGTGGAGTGTGTATATATATATATATATAACATACTAAAAGTAGAAGGGGTGGTGGAGGGAGGAGATAGGTTGGGAGGAGATACTTTGCAAATTATGACCATTTTTGTGTTGTAGGATTGCCGGAAATAGGCTACATCTTCCAGTTGATAAGTGGGTCATCCCGGACCCAATTAGAAATCCCCGTAAATGAGAAAGACAGATCCACAACATCCAGATCGAGGGCGTCCTCCTACATATAGTAGCCAAAGTGACCTTCCTTGGCCCGAGTAATTCAGACAACTTTCCTTTTCAGAGACAGATTTTCTTCTTTGCAACATTTTTCCATTGAAATTTGAGAGTGAAGTGATATTTTGATATATAATTCAATTCCTGTGCTTAATTTGTCAGTTTACAAGCATACAAATTAAATTGGTCCATACCATGATGCCTGATGGCTGATGGGATGCAGGCTGCAGCAATATTGGTAGAGATTGTTACACGTACGCTTACACCAGCACCGATCGGCTTTTCTCAGTTTCTCCAAAAAAGCACCTCGATGCAAACATACGTTGAACTAATTATTGTAATCAACTCCCTGTCCTAGACGTCTGCTCCGCCACCGACCAAATAATTAATAAAGGTTGTCAATTTGGCGGGTCTTGCATTTGGGCCAACCCGAACTTCCACCCCGTGGCATTTTGGGGTGGTGTGGCCATCCCAAATTTGTTTTAAGGGTGGCTGTAGCCACCCGCAGAGCTCTTCTGGAATGGTTGTGTCCACCCTTGAGAACTTTGAGGTTGGTTGCAGCTAGGGACGAAGAGAGTGGGGGACTGGCATGGCTAGGCCCCCCAAAATGACAAAAAAAAAAAATAATAAATAATTTTTTATTTTTTTTTTTGCCAATGGGCCCTTGCCCATTAAATTTTTTCAGCCATGGCCCTTGCCCATTCTCAAGGCTGGCTCCGTCCCTGGTCGCAGCAACCCCCATTGCCGCTTTTGTTGGCCACCCACTTTTTTTTTTTTTAAGATGAGTTGAAGAAAAAAAGTGAGAATTTTAGTAATTTTGATTCAATTCCAGTTAAAGCATATATGTTGTTACCAAATTAAGGAATATGAATAACTATTTTATTCAACTCTTCTATATTATCAATAATAAATATTCCATTTTCTAATGAAATACACATTCTGCGAATCAAATGAGCACTTAAATTTTAGAAAGTGTTTGCAATGTCACTCCCTATTGTTAGGGTTGGTAGCCGGACGGTGGCTAGTAAATTGGGTCGACAATGGGCCAAAAGGTTGCAATGACTTGGGGCGAAAACTCGACTAACATAGGGTGCCAAAAACTTGACCCACTTGGTCCGATTATCAAATTAGGTAAATCGGGTCGACATGTGTGGGCTGGCAAAATGGGTTGGCGTGTTAGGTTCGTGTCAACCCGGTTGATTAACAAACCCGTTTATGCCAACCCAAACCCGACACATTTATATAAATATGTCGAACACCTAAACCCAAACACGACACGTTTTCTTAACGGGTAACACAACACAACACGTGTAACTCATTTAAATAAAAATTTTGTTTCAGGTTGAACCAACCCGACACATGAACACATCTAAGTAAGATGTCAATAGGGGTCCAACCTGACCCAACCCTGCAATGAAGTCATTTCAATTTTTATGGCATAACCAAAATGGCAAAATTCCATAAACCAAGCAGCAATGTGGCAATTTTTAATTGAAAAAGAATGGTGGTTGGAGTTGATTGAAAGCCTTCAAAACAACAAAAGCTAATTCATAGATCTATTATTAGTGTTGATTGAGCTTGAGCATATACATCTCAACATATCTTAAAAAAACTTGCATAATTTCAACAAACATATGAATAATCTATTTAGCTAAATTTTAAGATAAGTGTCTAATTCCAATAAACATCTATAGCATGCAATGTAAAACAAATGAATGACAAATCCTTTTTTTTTTTTTTTTTGGGGGGGGCGGACCTGCGAACCCGCGGATTGACACAACGAAACCCATTTATTAAATGAGTGATCTGTTTATGAACCAAATCCAATTAACATAAACTTTAACCTTAAAATTACGTGTCATGTTTGTATCGTGTTCGTGGATCGTGAGTTAAATTGCCAGCCCTAACGTATAGCAATATCCCATGACAGTGTTTACATAAGGTTTAAATTAAATGACTTTTTGATGGGATTACATTAAATAATAATAAAATTATGTTAACATACCCGGATGAGTTTATCTAGATTTAGCAATATTGCCATGAAGGTGTACAAATTATTTATTTCCACAAAAACATGCACATCTACT
Organism: Corylus avellana; assembly: GCF_901000735.1. NCBI lineage: Eukaryota > Viridiplantae > Streptophyta > Magnoliopsida > Fagales > Betulaceae > Corylus > Corylus avellana. Next base: position 26,649,724 of record NC_081547.1, read on the forward strand.
TTTCTCTCTTGAATAAATTGAAAAAGAGTAGACAATTGAGATAGATAATACTTAAGCACATAACTGCCACGTACCAATTTATAAAAAAGTTTGTAATACACTTAATTAAGAACTGTAGAAAGATAAAGTACAGGTTCTTAATTAACATCACACAGCATCCAACCATTGTACGTACCACACCACATCGTATAACTAAGGATAAACTTCACTTAACTCCCTCAAACTACCACTCCAATGATAATTTACCCCCCAAACTATCAATTGCGACAATTTACTCCCCAAATTACCAAAACAATGACAATGTACCATCAATTTTAACAAAATAATAAAATTATCCTTACTAAAATAAAAACAAAAATACAAAAATTTAATTTTTTTTCAAAATTTTAAGGGTATTTTTGTTTAATTGAAAATTTTATAGGGGTAATTTCGTCATTTTGCTAGCATTGAGAGTTACATTGTCAAATTTTTGGTAATTTAGAGAGTAAATTGTAGTAATTAATGATTTAGGGGGTAAATTGTCATTGGAGTGGTAGTTTGAGAGATTAAGTAAATTTTATTTTATAACTAAATAACATTGTTAATTACCGATTTGTTTACCCGAGACATTAGATATATAATACAGTAAGGGGGCCTCTTCTGATTGGTCAGTACACATGCGATTTATTTGGGGGGACAGCCAAATACTTCGTGATCTTCCGTATACTTTGATATTATATACATGTAGGGAGTTAGGACCACATGAGTGACACGTCCGACTCTGATATATACGTAGCTTTGTGCTTAGTTGTCGGAACCTTTCGAGGAATCCGAAATCATCTTCTGGATCATTTGCCTTGTCTCTTCCTCTGACATTTGGTCGTCTGCTTTGCTCTCATGAGATTGAGTATACGCCTCAAAGAATCGCTTGTTTTCTTTCACCAGTTCATTCCACACTGCATATTCATGCATGTAACGTTATCATTTTTCCAGTACATTAATCCTATATATCTCTGTGTGTAAAGTTATTAACGTTTCATTTTTCCAGTACAGACCGAGCAACGTTAGTTGTTTGTGCTAAAATTTTGAAACAATATTTGCATAAGCATTTACAACTCAACTAAGGTTGTTCTACTCTCTATACGTGTACGTGTTGATCATGAAACCAAAAAGAGAGAGAGTTGAAAGAAACAAACCAGTGGAGGTGATGACAGGTTGGATGTTTCCATGTTTTGAAAGGGCTTCCATGCACTCTTGTTTAGTCATATGGAAGATCAGACACTTCTCTATCAGGTGCTGCACCTATACATTAATTGTAGTTCCGATGATGATCATCATCATTCATCAACAACATTAATAACAAAACACAAAAGTTAAATTAAGACGCTGGAAAATATGACTGAAATCAGACTCGACGATCTGATCAGTTACCAGGTGTATGTATGAAGCAGAAGAAGAGTCCCCCATGATCCTATTAATTGTCTCCGATCTTCAGCAAAAAGAAAGATAGGAAACGGTTTAATATTATGATTTGAGAATGCGAGAATACCAAGCATAGTGGAGATGGTTGTAAGTAGTAGCTAGTATATAACGTACTAAAAGTAGAACGGGTGGTGGAGAGGGGCCAAGAGTCTCGCGCGTGGGAGATAGATGATGATAATTGGTTGGGAGGAGATAAATAGAGGAGATTAATTGGTTTGTAAATTACCATTTTTGTGTTGCAGGATTGCCTCCATTAGGCTACATCTTCCACTTGATAAGTGGGTCATCCCGGACCCAATTAGAATTAATCCTCATTATAAATGAGAAAGACAAATCACCCATACCACCCAGATCGCGTCCTCCTATAGTAGCCAAATTGACCCTCCTTTTTTTTTTTTTTTTTTTACTTGTCGCTGATCAAGACAAAAGAAAGGGAAAAAGAGATTCAAGATAACTAATAACATCCGTTTCATAAGGTGAAAAGGTGTGATCTTTAATTGAGATGCTTTTCATCTTTTGAAAGAATAAAATATCAAAGAAATAATGCACAAATATATATGGTACTGCTTGGGCAATATTATACCTACATCCACAGAAATGAGAGATGCCATTTCACTCATAGTCTATACGGATTATTATCGTCTATTATATAAAGGATGTTAGCATGTTATAGCAAACAGAGACCCCAAAAAGTATAGCAATTTGCAACAAATTCCAGCAAAATTAGAGCGAACATTGACATATATGTGGTGGCGCCAGTCATTAACTATGGGAGAGATCGATCTAGAGTAAATTTAGGCATCTCCTTTTCAGAGACAGATTTCCTTCTTTGCAACACATATCTTTCCATTGAAATTTGAAAGTGAAGGGGTATTTTGATAATTCAATTCCTATGCTTATATAATTTGTCAGTTTGCAAGCATACAACATTGGTCCATACCAATACCATGATGGGATGCTGCGAATGGTATATTGTTAGACCAGCACCTCCAACCAATACGCTATTTTGGAACTCGATCGGCTTCTCCCAGGTCATCCATGCATTCGTTCAAAAATATTCTGGACCCATGCAAGGCCTCCCACCTTCGCCGTGGGAGCGGCCTCAAAGAGTTTTTTTGCACCTAAGAAAATTCAAACCTTAAATCTAATGAGGATATATGCCACCAAATCTAAGGCTTTCATCACTTGAACCAATTATCTCCTCTTGGATTTGATGATCATGTCGGGCCCACTAATTTTAGTTCAATGCAAATACTCTTTGTATTATGAATTTTGGGGGATGGCTCTTCAATCCCTGAGCATCATAATGATCACTGCTGGCCCACCGGCAATTAAGGGCATTGGTTGCTTGATGATCATGTGCTCGAGGATAACCCTATAATCCTCATATGGTCCTTCAGAGAAGACACGTATGCATAAGGATCCAAGTCAAGACACTTAATCCTAATGTCCCACGAGTGTCAGGCATGAAGAAGGAGTGCTCACCTAACAGGCGGCTAACATAATGGGGTCCAAGGAATCAATTCGGTAATTCTTTTGAACCCCTCCGACTATGATGCATGAAAACACTCCATAAAATGGGAAGATAATTAGCTCATTTGTCGGCATGCATAATTCTCTCCCCAAATGGCTCACCTAGAATTTCATTTTCTTTCCCAGGCAAATATTGTCTTAAGAATCGGAGTCGGAGTGAACCCGTCGGCCCACTAGCAAAGGTCAATGGCGGAACCAGAATTTTGGTTCACATGAAGCAAAATTAAAAAATAAACTTAGAAAAAATATATTAAAAATTTTAAAATATAACTAACAAAATAAATAAGCAATTTAAAAAATTTAAACATTGAAGATATATAAATGTTTATAAAAAAATTAAAAAAGGGTAAATTTTCTTTAATGTGAAAATGATGGGCTTCTTCGTTGACCAAATGCCCATTCATTTTGTTACAATGTTAGATCTTTTACTATATATAAACCTTCCATATATATTTTTAATTCTTGTTTGATAAACATAACAAAATTAGTTTAGGCATACATACAGCTCGTGAAGTTGCTGCTAATTTTTATTTTTTTATTTTTTATTATTTTTTTAAAAAAATTAGTTTCTACGGACATACAATTAAATGATCATGAACTTTTGATTGAATATATATGTGACCCAAGAGTTTGATCGACCTTTGATGATTACTTGTTTTAACTAAAGTTTTAATTAATAAACGTCTTCTTCTGGACCAGTACGTGGTTTTCCCCAAAAAAAAAAAAAAAAAAAACTTTGGAGTTGAACCCTAGGCTTAATTAATATAAGGGGTAACTTTATTTTATACTATTGAATTACCACGCGATTTGACAAGCCCTCAAACTTCAAAACATCTTAATTTGAACATCTTCGTCAGATTTAGCCATTAACTTTTAATGGAAATCTCTAAAAAGGCCAAAATATCCCTAATTTTTATTTTTTTTATTTTTAAAGAAAAAAAGAAAAAGAAAAAGAAAAAAAGACCTGTGGGTTAGGCCAGACCCAGCGTGGGTCTGGCCTGACCCACGGGTCACAAGGTCAGATAACCTTTTTATTATTATTATTATTATTTTAATTTGGAATTAAGGGTAAATTCGGAATTTTATAAAAAAGTTAGAGGTATAAACATCATTGTCTCACTTTTAATATTTAAAATCTAATGGAGGAGTTCAAATTGACTGCAATTGAAAGTTCATGAGTTCAAATTGAGAGATTTTAAAGTTTGAGGGACTTGTCAAATCGTATAATAATTCAGGGGTTTAAAGTGAAATTACCCCTTAATATAAGGCTTAAGGATTTAGGAAAGGGAGAAAAGTCAGAAAGGACAACCTAACATAGTGCCGACTTCTAAACTAGGGTTGTTGGTAGCATGTATGTTAATTTGTATACAGTTGGGCAGCAGTGAAAATGTGGATGCAGATATAGTTATTAGCAATATTTGTATCCGCATAATTCGGTTATCAGTTTTAGGTATTCATATTCTCATTTGCATCTGTACAGTTATTGCGATTATTAAATGCAATTATTATCTGCTATTCGCATGAGGTAATCAGCTTTTTGGACATTGAAATTATAATTCTTGATTCTAGTAAATACAAAAAGGCATTATTTATAGTTGAATACTATTATTCAGATTACACTTACTAATCATTTGGTCATAAATTACAAATCCGGAAAATATAAACATTAAAATAATAAAATAAAATAAAAATCCAAAATCCAAATGTGAAAAACATAAATGAAGTCTAAATGTAACACATTCATAAGTTGATGTTGTGGCAACGGATTTATGGCACACCATGAATCCAAATCAACACCCTTACAAGTACAAATCATGAATTAATTAAATTTAAAATATAATAACAATTGTATTGTAAATAAAATATGATAATAATTTTCATTACTAACAAACTTCTATACAAGAGAAATAAATAGTTCAATCCTTAAATTTGAAACTTATATATATATAAAGAATGCAGATCCAATAGTTATTAGCTCGGATTTTCACCAAGACATGATCCCCGTAGGACGCGTAAGAGGCAGGGCCTGGAAATTTGTTTGCTTACGAATATGTTGTGTTTCTATCAGCTATCTATGGAGTATCACAATTACTTCACAAGCACTAGTTACAAGGACGTGACATGTCTTAGGTTCTTTCCCCAGGACCACAACAAGTGCCAAAATGGTTCTATCGATCAGTTGAGGGATTACAGGTGAAAAAGCCCAAAAATTATGTGATTTTATACAGCAATTTCTTTATTAGAAAAAAAAAAAAAAACAAAACAGGGATGTTACAAAAGAAAAGATATTTTTCCTAAAATATATTCTAGTAAGGTCCATTTATACCACCTCTTAGGAATATTCTCTTTGTATTGTTTTCTTGATTTAATTTGAATATTCAATATCATAATAGTAATCATAATCTGATGAATAATAATTTTTATGGTATTACTTGTTCTCGGCCTTTAGATAAATCATTCTCTGAACACAAAATTTATTACCCCTAACGAATAAATAATGGATTGAGCTATCTTTAATTAAAAATTTAAGGGTAATTATCTTTTTTCCTCGTGAACTACCGCTCATTCATAAGTTGCTCCCATAAAATGGCATTTGCTGCATTGAACTATTATTTACAAAACCCCCATTCATTAGTCAAAATTATTAATAAAAAAAATTATGCAAATACCCAAAATTTACATAAAATACCCTTAAAATTAATAATAATAATAATAATTTTTTTCAAAAACAAAAAAGAAATCTTCGAAGTGGTGGCTGGACTACCCCAAAAAACCAATAAAGGTTGACCTGAGTGTTGTTTGGGGTGGCTCGGCCACCTCCAAGTGGTGTTTGGGAGTAGCTTAACCACTCCTTTGTGATTTAGGGATGGGCAAGCTACTCTCAAGAATTTTTTGGGGGTTGCCTAGTGATTCGAGGGTGGTTCAACCCAATGATTTTTTAATGTTTATTTAATTTTTTAAGTTTTTAATGTTTATATTTTTTATTTGTGGATATTTTTGCACTCTAACGTCTAAAAATGGAATATTCTGTCTGATCTAGTGCTAATGGTATCGTTTTTTTTTTTTTTTTTTTTTTTGTAACGAAATAATAATTCAATGCGACTGGGTATAACATGTGTTAGTTCATGGGTCAAGTTATAAATGGGCAGTAGTTTATAGATGAAAGGGTAATTACCCCAAAATCTGGAAACCTGCGGGAATTACAAAAAATGGTGCTTTCCTTTTTTATTATTTTCTCTACATCTTCTCTCCCCCCCCCTCCAAAGCCAAGAAACACAGACTTGAGCGTCAGAGTGTTCGGAGAACCGACAGCATTTCCCTCTTTTGCAGGTTTTGGTCATTTTGGATCCAACAAATAGGTTACTAAATGGGAAGAAAACGTTTTGTTTTTTTGGACAGCTTTTTGTATGTATTACGGCAAGCCCTTTTCCCTGATGTCCGAAGAAGTCACGATCGGATCACGTGATTGATTAATTATTTACGATCCGATGCATCCAGAGAAAGATTAATCCTGGGCCCCTACCCCTATCCCTACTATTCATTTGATTTACAGCAATATCATGCACCATGCAGAACCTTATTTATTAAAGATAAATATTGCACACGGTGAAAATTATATGGTGACTTGTTCAGATCGAGAACGTTCCCCAATGGTTACAAAATGTTATGTGTGACATGTAATTGGTCTGATACAGGTTGAGACATGATATGATAATACTTTGTTTTTTTTCTGGGCTGAGACGTGATATATATAGTACATAGTAGATACAATAATACAACCATAATAGCACACCTCTATGATATGAATATTCGAGCTTTATTTCTATCATTCAGCTGCCAAACACAAATAGGCCACGTACTGATTTCTTTGTCCCATACCGATAAGATTTTGCACTATATATGGGTCATACAACGTTAAGTGAGCTGAAGCATGTGGCCCAACAACTACTGGGCTTCAAACTCTAGGGCCTGTTTAATTTGTAGAATGTTTTTTCAAAACAGTCACGAAACTGAAACCTGCTTCTGTACTGTTGCGCGCTTCCGCACTTGCATCATGAATATATGCGTCGGAGATTTAAGAGTATAGATTGTATTTTCTGAGTGTTTTTTTCTTTTTCTTTTTCTTTTTTATATTAATTTCTTGGGAACTAGCTTTGATATTATATAAAAATTTGTGATGAAGATATATAATTCGTTGAAAACAACAGAAGAAAAAGAAAAATGGAGACGCAAATTAAAAGATTTTGGGGTGATTCGGCCTTAGAAGCTTGCATTAATCACTACTATTTTGATCTTATATATATATATATTGACTTGGGTGACCCTATTTATATGAAATGAAGTAAGTGGAGAGAATAAATGGTACATATTCTAATAAGAAAACATATATCCATCTAATATATATGGAAATCATATATATATATATATACATGCTAACATTTTGTGAAGAATCCATTATTGTAAATGACACAATCAGAAATTCATATTTGAAAAATGATAACATGCAATGACCCCAATGCTAGCAAAATGACAAAATTATCTCTATAAAATTTTCAATAAGACAAAAATACCTTTAAAATTTTGAAAAAAATAAATAAATGTTAATATTTTTATTTTTATTTTAGTAAGGGTAATTTCATCATTTTTAAAAAAAAATTTGGAATACATTATCATTATTTTGTAGTTTAGAATGTAAATTATCGCAATTGATAGTTTAGGAAATAGATTATCTTTGAAGTAGTAGTTTGAAGAGGTTAGATGGACTTTACCTTTATTTTTATATTATTAGAAGTCCGGGCTGCAGCCCAATTACCAATGTAGCTTAGAAGCCATACATTGTGATGCTCCCATCATATCAAATTTTGTCAATTCTCTTTCTCATATTTCATCGCTAGTTTCACATTATTTATTTATTTTTTCTGTTAGTAAAGTTTCACATTACTTTGAAGTGAAGTTGATGGATGGTAGTACATGGTATCACTGATTTCAGACACGTGGCCCATACAGAACCGCTAACATCGCCCTCAGTCCCCGAGAAAAAAAAGTTTATGACAGCGACGACAGCTAGCTGCTTAGTCCTCAGTCCCCACGTTATAATTAGCTTCAATGTTAATTAATAAATAATCTCTTATATATTAACTAATAGCATCACAACAAAACAAATTTTATACGACATTCTATGACACATGATTCTTAGTGTCGCTTACAAAATTCACAAAACCAATCCCAAAACGTCAATACAAATATGGAAAATGTTGGTCTACTTAATTACTCTTTCACTGTAAATTTCTTTCAAAAATATATATGTTTAACATATTCGAACGAGTTTGTCTAGATTTACCAATGCCATGAAAGTGTAAAAATTATTTAATTTTACTAAAACATGCACATCTAGGAAAAAAAATAAATTTAGTCTTTTTAATTTTATTTGGAGTTTATTAGTTAATTAGGTTATTTGCATTTCGATTAGTATTTTATCAATATTTTAAGAGTTATTGTAATGGGCTTAACCTAAAGTCTGTTAAATTAGGGTTTTTGTTATTTAATAATTAATGAGCTTAACCCAAAAGTCAGTCAATTTAGGGTTATAGTTTATTTTACTATGTCTATTTAAATGTTGTTTGTAGTCCTATGGAGAACAGATTATGAAATTGAAAAAAGATGGTTTATTTCCTGAGAATTGTGACTGCTCTTTTATGTGGTGACTCCACATTCCTGATGAGATGCCAAATTTATCCAGTTGTGAGACGTCAATCATTTATCTTTATCCGTGCTGTGTAGGTGACTTATCTCTTATATAAAATTGAAAAAAGAAGAAGTCATTTTTCCTTAAATTCCAAAAAGAAAAAAGAAAATCGAAACCAAAGATACCCATTGCCAAAAACTAAAGAACAAACCTAAATTCCAAAGAACAGTAGTACCCATCTGACATGATTATATACGTACAGTTTGTTGTATATATGTTGAAGAAAGAACTCAAAAGAAAAACGCCCAATTGGTCCTCTCTATCTCTCTTATTGACCAAAATTCAAATCATTGAGACCAAGATCAAGCCTTCCACGAACCAAAGGCCAAAATTTTGAAGCGAAATTTAATTTTGACAACATTGTTACTCAAAGATACAATCATAATAACAAATAATCGTTCAGTTAACTAGTTAATTAAATCACATTAATTGCTCCGATTGGTTTACACATATGGACAGTAGATAATTAATTAATACAGTAACGTGGCCTCTTCTGACTGGTTACAGCATGCGATTTATTTGGGAGGAGTAGCAAATATTCCGTGATCTTCCGTATAATTTGATATTATATGCATGGGGGAGAGGTTGGGGACCACGATACTGGCACCTGACTCATCTAAATACCTCTGTGTTTGACTCTTTGTAAAGAATTATATTTTAAGGTACTCAAACCAGCTAGCTAGCTAGGTTTCTACCAACCAGATCGAACACAAAGGTATAAGATCGTTTTCATATAAATTGCATGCTATTCGTCTGAATCTTTGGAGGACGAATCCGAAATCATCTTCTGGATCATTTGGCTTGTCTCTTCCTCCGACATTCGGTCTGCTTTGCTCTGAGATTGAGCATAGGCCTCAAAGAATTCCTTGTTTTCTTTCTCCAGTTCATTCCACACTGCATATATACATGTATATCCATGCATGTATAAATTGGCTGCAACGTTTTCATTTTTACACTATATACATGCATTAATCTATCTGTCTGTGTGTGTGTGAGTGTGTGTGTTTTTGTGTATGTTATTAACGTTATCATTTTTGCAGTACAAACCGAGCTACGTGTAAACCATGCATTTGTTCAAGATCATGATTCAAGAGATCAATATGCCAAGCTGAATCCTATTTGGGATCTTGTCAAATTTTGAAACAAGCTTATGGTGATGACTATATATATATATATATATACGGGAAGGAAAGCAAGAAGAGAGAGAGTGAAAAGAAACAAACCTGTGGAGGTGATGACAGGTTTGATGTTTGCATGTTTTGAAAGGGCTTCCATGCACTCTTCTTTACTCATATGGAAGATCAGACATTTCTCTATCAGGTGCTGCACCTATATATATATATATATATATACAAGTATTTCCGATCATCATCATCATCAACAATAACAAAAAACACAAAAGTTAAATGAACTATATACTCAATCATGAGTTACCATGTGTATGTATGAAGCAGAAGAGTCCCCCATGATCCTAGCTAGAATCTCTGATCTTCAGCAAGAGTACTATATGTAACCGAAAGAAATAATAGAGGAAACTGTTAATTGATAAGAATTGAGAAAGAGAGATCGAATAGGTGCAATATGTAGGAAGCAGCTAGCATATAGCATAATGGAGATGTAAAACTATATTATATTATATACTATCTCAAAGTAGAAGGGGGTGGTGGGGGGGGCCAGGAGTCCCACGTGGGAGACTGATGATAATTGGTTGGGAGGAGATTAGAGGAGATTTGTAACTGACCATTTTTTTGTCTTGTAGGATTGCCATTAGGGCTGCATCTTCCACGTGATAAGTGGGTCATCCCGATGAGAAATGACAAACCTACATCACCCAGATGGCGGCCTCCTACAGTACCCGAACTGACCCTCTCTCTCCCAAACCACATGCTACCAAAGACATGTGTTTTTCATCGACTTTTCGTTTGAAATTTGAAAAATGAAAGGGGTATTTTGATAATTCCATTCCTATATATATGATTTTTCTCAGTTTGCAAAAGCATACACATTTTGCCCATATATACCATGATGGCATGAGCGATTGGTAAATATAATTATATGCCATCTCGATCGGCTTCTCTAAGTTGCTCCAAAGAGCACCTGATCAATTAATGCATATGTTCAAACCAATTATTATATATATATATATATAATAAACTCGCTCGCTGTCTTGTCTAGCTATACGGAAGGGGCCATAGCTTTGTGTCCACTCTAGGATCTCAACTATACTACTTTTGATGGCTCTATCTTCTCTTGGATTTCATCATGTCAGCTAGCTAACTTTTGTTCTATTCAATTATTCTCTGCCTTATTAATGCCTTATGCAAGGTTCAAACTACTCTTGTTTACAAGAGTCAAAATTACCATGTATTCATTAATATGCCTTATTAAAAAAAAAAAAAAACACTCTTTTTTTTTTAATAACGCTTGAAAAATACATAATTTTTTAATAGAGAGTTGTACCTAAGGATAAGGATTAATGCTTGACTAACCGAATGTATTTGGTTATTCATGAACCTCCCTCCCCTTTCAACAACAATGCGGAAAACACCCCTAAAATTAGAAGATAGGCTCATTTTCTAGCTACACATAATTCTCTCGATCTCCAAATAGCTCTCCCATATATAATTACATGTTCTTATCTAAGAAAATACTAAATTAAGCATCAAAATGAGTCTCGCTAACCCTTGGTCGCTTGATGGTGTATATGAGGATAACCCCCTAGCAAATGAGCCTCCCGGCTCAAACTAAACCCAATATGGTCCATTATCAATTAAGTAATGCATACTAGTTCAACCTAATGACATGAATGCTCCAAGTTTAGAGAAAACGCTTTTGCATAAAATCCTAACGCCGAGCCACAGAATCCTAATGTCCTAAGAATATAAGTGCAGCAGCGCTTGTGTCCTGTTCCTAGTTTGTGACAGTTCTGTCTTGTTTCTTGTAGTTGATATTAATAGAGAGCAGCATCAACATATTCCCTCTGAAAATAAAAATAAAAGAAAAAGGAACAAAGAACAATAGGCTCTAGTGGCACAATAGACACTATGCATCCAGAAAATGAATATTGTTGGCTCCCCCTTGCCCCGATATTTTCGTCTACTACATTCTATAAACGAATTAGTCCTGGACCCCTACTTTTCATCATTAATTTACAACAATATCGATATATATATATATATATATAGGTTCCTGCATGCCTCGATCGTCTCGTGTATATATATATATATATATATATATATTAAAAATGCCATGCATGAAGCATGAAAAGATAAACGCTCTGCAGTGAAAAAAAGCCGGTGTCCAGTAAATGAGATTTTCTTGTGTGGTCCGTCAACAACATAAAATTAATGTGGATTTGACATTTGACAGACACTACTATATATGCACATGAAACGAATGGTGCTGCAACACACACAGAGATAGCCATTATCGATCATTCTAGATTGAGATTGATGACGTGTCATATTAGCATTGGTTTACATTCACACAAAGCGTGAGCCATTTACCTACCATGCATCTTTTTTTCCTTTTTAATGTATTTTAGGAACGAAAGGATTTTCTTTTTTAATTTTTAATTTTTTTTATAAAAAATATTTTGACAGGGTATATATATAATCATGTGAAAAATATTATAAAGCGTTTAATATTTTTTGATATGAGAATTTTCGACCACATGCTTAGAATCAGTGCAAGCCGTACCATAATGCATATATATTGCGATATCCTATGATGAGACAAAGAAATATTAACTGTATGCGAATCACACACGCTCGATTTAAGATCATCTTTGACAGCTGTGTGATAGAATTTTTTTTTTTTTAATATGTCCACACAAAAGGGAAAGAGAGAATTCGAACTAGTGACTTTCGCTTTATGAAACACGATCCTCAATTGATTGACATACCCCTTAGAAACCTCTGTCGTATGATGGAAAGCTATTTATACTATATATTATGTCTCAATCCTTTATCAGACCAAATCATAAAAGTATTCAACAATTACTTAGCTTAGGAAGAAAAGTAGCGTCATATATGCAGATTATAAAGATGTTCCTGCATTTAATTATATCATATGACTTCAATTGGAATTTTTTGTTTTTTGTTTTTTACATGTCCGCCCAACGGCCAGGGAGGGAAAAAGAGGAAAGAGAATTCAAACTAATTTATATCTGCTTTATGAAGCATGGTTCCCGTCCGTAGTGACTTCAATTGGAATTAGTCACGTTGTTTCATCACTTTAAATAAATTAGTCAAATTATAATTTCTGAAGCTTAGTCTTAGTGAGAAATTAATGTACATGAGATGTCGACTAACTTTTTTAGACGTCACACAATATTGTGTGATACCTACACACGGTAGATTTCTCACATTGAGCAGGTAAATTATAAAAATAGTACATGGGTGATAACTGGTAAGTCTAACCTTACTTCTCTTATAAAGTTAATATGATCATATTGGGTGGATAAATTGTTCATGTTGAGTTGATGGATTATATAATTAAGCTAGTGTTGCATGGGTGATAAGGTGCACACTGATTCCTTATTAAATAAAAATAATTAAAATAAGTAATTTTAAAAATCAGGTACTTTTTTTTTATTTCTCGTAGCATCTAGAATCCTAAAAACTCAGTGTATGATTTAAAGAAACAAATTTTTTTTTTTTTTTTCGAAATTTTTTTATCAGGGTTATTTTTGTCATTCTAACTTCTAAATACCAAATTAAAGACGATATTACAACCCCAATAATAGATTAGGAGAACATTGTAAAAATTAAGAGATTAAAGAAAACATTGCAAATTTGCTGCTAGTTAGAAAGCTAACTATAGTTTCTCCTGAATAAGCTACACATCCATCTCTAGTCCAAATTCTGTGTCCTTCTAACCAATCATTGCATTTTAGAGTAACAATTATTACTTCTTATGCATATGATTTTGATGAGGTAAACACAATATTTCCTCTCTCAAGGTTCTCTTAATCATCTCCTCCTTCATCATAATTTTTATTTCTTTAAACCATGTATTGCATGATAAAAACAAGGAGGTTGGGAAAACATAGATCCACTCTTTGCGGGGGAGGATTAGCCATATCCCTATTGATGCTGACTCAGCTGGGACATTTGCCTTAGCTCCACGCAACAAAACCTCAAATTCCAAATCTTTTAAGAATAATGCTAAAACTTATAATCATTTTTTAACTTGTTAACACGTGTCAGTATGTGTTTGGAGGATTTTAAAAAAAATTAGTAGCTGACGTAACTCTAATTACACGTGTTAACAAGTTGTAAGTTTAGCTTTACTCATTCTTTAGATCGATATACAAAATTATAATATCTTTTGACTCAAAAATTTTCCCTCTAAACCTCTTGCACTCAAAACCTCAGTCATTTGTGCCTTAGTGGGGTTAGGTCAGGCTATGACTTAGTTGGACTTGAGGGAACGCCTTCGGTTTTCGGTTCCCACCGTCTAGGCCTCTACTGTAGGTGATATTATGTCACGCCTAAGTAAGATAGTTACAATTGGTCTCTTTGACCTACCATTTTTTATTAAAAAAAAAACCTCATAGTCATAACCATGTTTGTGATCCCTTCCAATTGTTGCCAAGCATTAGTGGTCAAATACTTACCACAACACAACATACAAATTACAATTATCAAAATTGTAGAATAATTCAATTGAGTAATACTGACGTGACAATTGGGTTAATTGAGACCAGCACGTTAATATTAAGAAAAAAGAAAAAAAAAAAAATTATAGCACTACTCATTATGGAGAATCTTAACCCAGTTGGTCCACACGTGTAGACAAAAGTGTCGACTTTCTTCAGCCGATGGTACAGAGTTTGGTTTTGACACGCAATGAATGTAGAGTAAATGGACCACCAAAAAGGAAATGAAAAACTTAAGATCAAACAAGTGGGTGTATACGTGTATTTGTGATCAACCTAAATGTGAATGGCTAGGGGTCAGATATTCTATCCATTTGGGTCTACTTATGATCAACCAAGTGGTTTCTCTTTAGCTATATATGAATCCTGTGTGTTCTTCATTCTTCGAAAGTTCCAGACTCTTTTGTCATATGAACCACATTGAACAAACGGTTGGCATATAAGATAGGACATTTAAAAGGATAGGGAAAGGATGAAGAATACGCAGTTCATTGGAAGGTTCAAATTGAACAACATAAGGAAGAAAAGGAACAAAGATTTTTATGTCCTCTTATCATCGAGTATGCCCTTTTCAGATCACCTTTCTGTCACTCCTGTCCAATAAACAAGAAAAATCCAATATGTAGAACAGAATAGAATTGGACATTTAGCAGAAGGAATATATACCCATGGCCCCACAAATGTAATAATTTCTGGAAAAATAAGCCACCGTAAAAGTTACCAAGTTACTGTTAGTACTTCAATATATGCAAAGATAATTAGGACTTTCCGAAGTTTGGGAATAGAGATTGGGGATGGGTAATTGGGAGGCCCGCACAAGCGAGTTCTGCAAAGTAAGCAGCGTCAGCGCTTGGCCAGCCTATCACCCCTCCATAAATTCTTGCGCATGTTACTGTGGGCGCTGCGAGCGGCTCCCACCGCGCGCTTTGTTTTCCTTACTCATTAGTTTAAGGCAGTTTGCACCATCCCACTGAAGTCCTATTTATATAGCTCCACTTAGGCGAGGTTTTCATAAATTTTCGATGTGGGACAATATGGAATTGGCGCCGTGCAAGGAATCAGAACAGAGCACGCCCACGTGCACGTGAAATTTAAACGCACCAAGGATTATGACTTCCTGAAGACCACTATTTTACTACGATGATGTGGTTGTCTCGTTTAATCTTTGACTTAGTTTTGTTAAAAATAAATTCAAGTGTTTGTTGGAATTGCCACAAGATAAAACTGTAGGTTCTAGTGTTACTATGTGTGAAATGACAAAAAGTATCTCTCTTTGTTAATGTGTTTTAGAAAGAAAAACAAAAGATTTCAATTTGAAAAAAATGTGTTTTTTGTATTTTTAAAACTGTTTTGAATTGTTTATTAATAGTTTTGTTTTGAGGAAAAAAAAAAAAAAACTAAGAATGTAACAAATGGAACCAACAGTTAATCATTTAACCAGTTATAAATTGTCATACCAGTTTACAAAGGAATTTATACTTTATAGTAAAAACTGTAATACCCATAACAGTGCAGCGTTAAAAGATAATGCAAATCACACTTATTTCAACTGTGACAAATATACAGAGTCGGATACAGATGGGGGAGGCCCATAAGTAGCTTAATTGCATACAAGAAACCTAGGTAGCTACATAACCTACCCTTTGAAGCTCATACAAATTGGTTTATATAAATTATATAACAATGGAGCCTAATTACAAGAAACAATCTAAAAATTTGACATATATCTAGCAGAAGCACTGCCATGCAAAAATAATGGCATTATTAAATTTGATGAATATTGAAGCAATGCTCAAGACTTCCGAGACAACAGTGGCTCCAATTGAGGGTCAATGTCCTTGGAAGTTTGAGATTTTTGGCTGCCTGACTCCAAGTCGGTGATAGTTAAATCTTCCCCTCTCTGTTTCAATAACCTCTGAAACAAACTGGGTTTTTTATCATCAGGTGAAGGATCTGGTGTTTTAGACGTTTGTTTCAAGCTCTGAACATGCTGAAGGCAAACTTGAACAGCGTCATGCACTCTCACAAAATACCACTCCTTACCAATCAAATCTACAACACCAGATCTTGATAGGGTAAGCAGAACGTCTCTGTTTGGATTGGAAATGGCAATCTGCAAAGAACCCAGACATATATATCCAATAACATTAAAGTTATGGTTTCGAGAGATTCAAAGCGTTCAAAAACAAAAACTTTAATCGACTTAGTTGAAAGGGGCGCTCAACCTGGATGTCCCGTAACTTGTACTCCTGATGCAAGTCTTTTAAAGCTTGCACGGCACTGGAGTCTATATATGTTACAGCTGCAACAAAGATGAATAAGATTTCAAATGTAAAAGATTGGGCAATTATTGGAACCTAATGTGGATGAACTATATAAGTAAATTTGGCAGGTACAATTAATGAAAGAACAACGGAACTAAATAGAAACTGAATATTTATGGATGATACCAGCTGAACCATGGAAAGTACTACGGTGAAGGAATCATAAGGGAAACACGATATCGTGTAAAAAAGTTTAAGAGCTTCCCCAAATCAGAATAAATATGTTTTGCATAAAACATTTGGAACTGCTTTTACTCTCTAACAATGGATCTTCCTTGCTTCGATAAAGAGTTGAAAAATGTAACCACTTCTTATTTGTTAGGATAATATGGAATATTTCTAAGGACTTGGCAGCAGATATGACTCCAAAGCAGCCAAGAAAGACTTACGTGCCATCTCTATAATGACGAAATAAATTCTTTCAACTTCCGGTCCACGACTAGTAGATCTATCAACATCAACTTCATATTCCCGTAGCCTGACAGACAACATATGGATGGCTAAATTTTTTTTTATTTTTATTGGGAACTTGGCAAGTATAACTCAACTATGGATATTAGCAATATTAATTAACACGAGTAAAATGAGAAAACCACTATTTTCAGATTTGATCAATACAAGGAAGCGTGAATCTCACCTGTCTTTCATGTAACTTGTGTTTGCAAAATATATGGGAGCATCAATCCGAACAATCACAATTCCATTATATGTATATGCTTCTGGATACTGTTGAATGTTTCTATATATAGTGGTGCCTGGAAGACGCCCCAAGACAGCTGGAGTATACCCCAAATTAACAATTAGAAGATATAGGTACTAGAATACCCTGAAGTATTCAAAATTGAAGCTAAATACAATTGCAAAGAGAAACTATGCCACTATTGAGCTCCAAGCTTTTATTTCTATCCCAAACCCACCAAGGACAGCAAACCTTCTAATACCAGAGCCAACTAAGGAATATGTATTTTAACCAGCAAACAAGGAAGTGGTTCCAAAATCTGATTTATCAAAAGCTTATTGAACATGCGGTCATGTAAACTTAAGATCCCACAAAAAAGAAATGAGAAACTGGATTACTGCAGCTGATACCAAAGAGGTATAACTCATGGTCAACTACAAAAAGATAATGAAAGATGACAACAATGATCACAATGACCATGATGAATACACGCTGGACCACATAGTAAAAACGCTCGAAGTTTAAACACAAAGCAAGCATATGCATAATATGATGTGATACAGGGAGCACCATGGCACATTTAAAATATGCATAGACCTTGTAATAAAATGCAGCCACTTACCAACATGTGGATTTGCTGATTCATAGATAACAAAAGCAAGGGAAACACCAACCTACAATTTGAAAATCACATTATAATTGAAAAGATGAGCTTCTTCCAGGTTATCATTAGCAGTCATGCAACCTACACATGTTTATTTAAAGTATATCTATTATGTCTCTAGGCCACACCTTATGCTATTATCATATGAAATATTTATTTTAGACAAAAGTCGGTATAGTCACTGTCTTTATTGAACTTGAAATGCTCACAGTTGTGAATGCTTCTGGGAATGAAGAGTTTGAACATTTTTTTTTTTTTTAATAAAATAAAGTTCAAAAAAGAATTTCAAAAAATATGTAATGAGATTTAGACTACTATCAGAAGCAATATACTAAAAAGCTTCTTTTGATGCATCTTGGGAGTTTAAAGAAAAACTCCCAAAAGGTGTGGCACAAAGCTTTCAAATATAATGGCACTGCTTAATATCTGAATCCAACTACAAACTAATATAGCAAACTACTTCAGGTTCTCACCCCAACAAGGACGCCGATCTCAATACCAAGGAACAATGTTGTAATGCAAGTAATTGTCCAAAGAAGAAAATCTTTCTTATCTACTCGCCATAAAAATATTGCCTCATTGTAATCCACCTGGAGTGATACATCCAAAAGAAAAAGGTAAAAAGTTGTGATCTGAACATGATTGTTACCAGCCCTAGTCTAATGAATGTCAACTTGTGTACCTTGCAAATTTAATTGTCTAGCTATAACAGAAAGTTGATGATGTAAACATCCTTGGCATGGACTTATATAATACTCACCAGACCCATTACAGCAGAGACAACGATGGCAGCAAGAGCACACTGAGATGGAAGAGACCACAAATCCCACAGTTAGCATTCCAATAATTGCACTCCTTAAAAGTTTGGAATGCAAAAGTGGATAAAACAAGAGAACTAAAAAAGCAACAAACAGTTGTAAAGGTGCCATATCATGTTTTATAAAATGTCCAACTTCCTAGGCCGTGGGTTCCATAAAAAAGCACCTATAATCTAAACTATGCTGTTCAAACCAGGAATTGATAAGAAGAAAAGACACCGCAGCCTCACTGAGAAAAGAAACGTATTAAAGTGGAAACATACCTGTGGAATGTATTCAAACAATGGAGTCAAGAATAAAAGAGCAAAGCACATTATGATCCCGGAAACAATTCCAGATAAGCCAGTTTTTGCTCCACTTTCATGATTCACAGCAGACCTAGAAAAGGAACCTGCGTGGAACATTGAAAAGAGGTGAATCAAGTTTTTATAAGTAGGTATATAAAGTAAAAACTTTTGTGATAAACAAAATTATAAAGAATGAATGGATCATTTCTGTCCAACACTCATAGTTAATTACGAATTATAGACTCATGTTTGCAGCTCTTAAAACCTCACATAAGTATCACCTGTGGTAGGATATGCTGAAAAGAATGAACCCATAATGTTGGATACTCCAAGACCGAACAACTGTTTAAAACATATAAAAGATTCATCAGATATTTATTTGCTCAAAATAACTACATAAGTCCTATTGCTAAAATTGCTAATTACCACCACAAAAGACCAAATCACAACCTAGTTCCCTTTTTTTTCTCCTCAGTGCAGAATATAGCATTCTCTTTCAAAATAAATGATCATGTTTAATATGTAAACTCTCATATAACCAGTGAAAATACAAAAGTTCATATCTTTCTCATCTTTTATTAGATGCATGGTGCATTCCTAGGTATAAAAAATGAGTTACAAATGGTAAAAATATAGCAAATTGACACCTGAAGCACCATATATGATGTTTATGATACCAGTTTATGTAAAGCCACATTAGTTCACTCAACTGAAACCTCCCATTTCAATTTACTGGGGGAAAAAGGATTAAAAACAAAAGTTAAATGTGTGACTCTTATCTGTAGTAAAAGATGCAGAAAGTAACAAAAAACTTATTCCTTTATGAGAAAGAGAAGTTCATCAGCACAATTAAGAGACCAGGAATTCAGTCCATCAAAACCACTCATGATGAATTTAAAAATTGCTGAAACTTAAGTCCCTCATCCGATGAAGTCATTCCTTTTACACTCCAACCAAAGGATGAAATTAACTACATGAATGATGAAGCTAAGGGCTATGGCAAGGAACACACATCAACAATGGAAACTAATAACAAAAACCTAAGAAACAAACATACCACAAAATTTCAGATTTAACTATAAGGTGCTTAAGTTTTCCTTCTAATTTTTTGTATGATGCAGCCTAGAACTTATCACCACATTATATATACATAAAATACCAGTCAATATGAACTCAATGAAAACATTTTGAAAGATACTAGAAACCAAATGAATATAAATACAGATCTTGAGAATCCCAATTCCCACACAGCTATAGAAGGAAGTCTTACAGGTTCAGTAGCAAAATGGAACATGTTGTTGACATTATTCTTGTAATATGAGCATCTCTTTAGATTTTAGCAGCCAAAACTTCATTTTCATAAACCAATGAAATTATTCAAACACATGAAACATGGCAAGGAACATGCTTAAAAACAGGAATTGATCATAACGATTAAATGAAAGGCAAGCTTCCAAAACTTGAGATTTGACTCCTAGTTGTTCCAAATAGGGGTGAAAATTTAGAATCGCTAACCGCTTTTCTAACCGCTATAACTGCTAACCGCTAACCGCTTTTTATATATATATATGACAATAAGTCCTTGCAGTATAGTGGTAATTATTTGTATGTTGTATTTAATTCTTTGTTTAAAATATTGGTAAATGTTGCATTTTATTAACATTAATTACTTTTGGGCTCCTTCAATATGGGCTCCTTTTGTAACAATTCGGCCCAATTTGTAGTATCTAGCAATTTTTTATGCTAAAATGGCACTGAAAAGGAAAAAAAACGTTTAAAGTGAACCCAAATATATCCTAATTCTCAAAACCGGCCCAAAAAGAGCCAAACAAAAAAGCCCAAAAAAAGTGGTTAGTAGGATGAGGTTAACCGCCTAGCAGTTAGCGGAGGCGGTTAGTAAAATTTACTAACCGCATTTTCAACCCTAGTTCCAAGTAATGCAGTCAAAAAGTTTAGTCTCATGATGTTCATCCAAATATCAGCTGATTTGAGATCAATAAACAGAGTCTGAAATACGAACAAAAATGACCGATTTTGAACATCTCAATCCCCATCTAAGCACTTATGAAAGGGAAAATAAGAATATTGATCTACCTACAAAGTGCTGCAAGAAGATGAAACCCCCATGGGAAAATAAGATTTTGTCTGCTATAAATGGCGGTGGCCAGGGTAGGGGGGTTTGCTTATGTATGGGTTTAACATTGTACAGACCTTCATGCTTAAGCCAATCAACTATTTTGTAAAGAAAATTATGCACACCATTTACCAATATCCAAGTTGTGTGTGTGTATATATATATATTAGCTCTGTGTGTGTGTTTAAATGACATGCACTGTTGTGTATTTCAAAAGCATACCTCTTGATTTGAATCCAACTCATACCCATTCTTCGCTGCTAATGCTTTTGCAATTCCCACAGATTCCTAGAGTTCAAGATGTAACATGATTTGACTGGTAACTGTAGTTAATGTCAAACTAAGAAAAATAATCTAGACAACTTCTCTTACCAATATAGCTACACCAGTGATGAGAATTGCAGTTGGAATCAACGACGTTATGTACCCAAAACCTTTAGGTATAGAAAATTTTGGGAGGCCCTGAGGTATATCTCCTACCTAAAACAACACCAAGAATCCTTTATCAGTCTTGTTAACATATTAGTGGCCAAAGAACATTAAGACAACTAAAAGGAAACATAAAAAAATAAAAAGGAAGAACAATTGACCAACATTTTTATGTGAAGCTTTTTGTCCTTGACACTAATAGCAATTCAATCTTAAGACAGGGTTCCACATTAGACCATGATTACATAATGCAGGGAACTCCATAACATCACATCATTAGTTCGGATTCCAATCCCTCCATCAACACCATCCTTTTGCCATCTTAACCTCTGTATACAGACAGCACATTGAACTAGGTGCTTCTCAAACTTACATAGTTAACCAAAACAATATTTCAGTTAATTTTTTCTTCACGGCTTATAGGGGATTCCAAGGTCTGATATCTCCATCTCTTGCACACATGTATATCCACGCAAATTTCTCAAGAAGTATCTTTATGTAGCTAGTTATATTCATGTTCAAGCTCCAATGTAATCAAATATATTTAATTATTACTTTTGACATCTTACTTATTGGATCAATTCATTCTAATTTTTCTTTTTCTTCTGACTCTTTAGCTCCATGTATGATGATAAAATTCACAAAAACATCACATTAGATGCAACTACAAGTTTCTTAAATCTAAGACACAATCATTCACCAAATCTGCATGGAGCTGGTTTACTAATAGATGTGTTTTAATCACCACAAAGTTATTTGACAATCCCAAGCATTTGCTGAAACTATTCAAGAATCAATCTTTATAACCCATCAAATAGTCATAATTTCCTTTTGTCAATCCCAAAAATTTAATCAATGAAAAGACTTTCTTAACAATTGGTCGTCGACAACAATCTGTATTTGGTTTCTTTGACCTAAATCATCTTTTCTTTTTCCATTTCGTGATGATCAATATTTACAATTAAATTGTTGTAGCGCATTAGAAATTACGCTTAAAATTGAGGACTTAAATACAACTTCTTCAATATGTTGAACTAGTGAAGTCCATTAAGGATATTTTTTGTTAGGAATAAAGGCATTTGAAGTGCTAATAATCTTAGTCAAATTACAATTTGATCCAAATTATGTAGATGACAACTGCAGGGATGCTACCAGATTAGTTTTTTTTTTTTCTTAAAAAAATTATTTTAGATTCATGATTGCTAATTTCGGGTGGATATCATATGAGCAAGCATGCCCAAGTCTTAAATTCATTACTCCAGAAGCATAAAACTAGAAACAGCATTTCCATGACCATATTACTAGATCCAATACCAAATAATTTAGAGTGTCTAATATATGCCATTCTCACCAAAGATATGGAAGATGAATCAATTATTTTTGCAACAGTTGTACCCAAAACGACTCCTGTGAGGGGACCTGCAGCTCTCAGGAATCGCAAGTACTTCCTTGTTTTTCCCTATATGTGAAATATCAAAATCATAACTAGATTCCAGGTGAAGACAGATATCCCTTCAAAACAAATACAATGTACTCATACCAGGTGCTTCATGACCAGAAGTATTGCAAGAATGATGGATCCCATTACAAAAGGGGGCCATAAAAACTACAAAAGGAAAAACTTCCTGTGGTTAAAAAAGGGAATTTATAAGCGAATATAAAAAGGCAACACAGATGATGTTAAACTGAATACCTTGGTATGAAAATATTCAGCTATGCATATTAAAGGGCTTATTGAACACAAAAAAACCATGACCAGCTAGGTATAGTGCAGAGTGAAGTTGGAAAATTACTGGTGCCAAAAAACCATAATGTGAATTGCACCCATTTTCCCAATCCTTTATTTTTTACTTCGGCTTCCTATTTTGTAATTCCATGTTTCAGACCAACTTCTATGACTTCTAATGCTGAAAACTAGGTTTGATGGGATTAGTGATATATCCAAGCTTTAATCCTAAACGCCTTCACATTTCATCATAGGAAAACATTGTTTACAACCTCAAAACATCGGACAGGAACCTATTAGTTAACTAGCCACTGACTGCAATGGGTCCTCCTCTGCAATCAAACATAGTCTCTAACCTAGTACATTCTTCTCAGTAGTCGCATATAAATGCAGAAAAGGTACTTTTTTTTTTCTTTTTTTTTTTAAAAAAAAAAAAAAAAAAAATCATTCGGAATCATTGGCCATAGAATATGACAAACAAAACCTACATAAATTTGACTACGTTCAACTGATTCAGAAATCCAGGAGAAGCTTCAATATATCTAAAATTTATAGTATGAGCAAAACTATGTTAAATGTACAACTGCCGGATTTTAAGAGTTTTTTGATTCCCCAAAATAAATTACCAAAGAGTGACCCAATCTCAAGACACAAGTGCAGATATAGACTGTCCTGTGCCACTTTAGGGGTAAGAACATGTGAAAGAGAAACTTTCCAAAAGGATTTCACTTGTTGAACATGGATAGACACATATTACAAATAGAAAGAAAATAATCAACAAGATTGCACTCAATAGAACACACAGAACCTAAACTTTTTCTTTGAAGTCAGATATCAACTTTATTGCAAACAGAACTCATAAAATAAGGATATCAGGTTTAGTAGCGAATCAAAGAAATGGGAAAAATCAAACACATTTCCATAGAAACGGCAAATATATGAATAAAATAATATGTGAAGGATATACCACTTGGGCATGCAAAGCATACCCCATCTGCTCCAGCTATGATGCTCTTAATCAATGGCACGATCTTGCTACTCCGTACAATATCATATCCCAAAAAGTATTTTGCTTGAGATAGTGCAATCACGATGGCTGAAGCAGTTGTAAAGCCAGAAATTACAGAGTGGCTGATGAAACGAATAAGCCACCCGAGCCTTTAAAGTTCAAAGAATAGATTGCATAAATTATAAAAGGCATAAAGAAAATCAGAGAACATACTTATCAAAATGATTCGAAAATCAGGGATTAACTTAAAAATAAAAAATATTCATTTTTAGGAAACACTA